>NC_046156.1:143412809-143572809 GCF_011064425.1 Rattus rattus | reverse complement strand
TCTTTACCTGTGTACAGGTAACCCAGGCCCTTCCTGGAGACTTGGGTTGGTTTGAAAAGTCTAGAAGCTGATAAGAACCAGTGTGTGACCTAAATAACATTCCTCATGTTAATAACCAGAGAAGAGAGCAGCCTTTTGGAATGCAATCGCAGTAAAGACTCAGTCATCAGACTCTCTCTGAAACTGGAGCCCCGATCTTTATTTTCCTTGCATTTTTTTAAAACTTTTATCTGCATTTATTTTATGCTGAATTTATTCCCATGCCATGAGTTTTTGTTTCTTCAGTTTCTTCTAGGCTATCTTTTTCTTCTGTGCAACCTCCTCTTCTGGCTTTGGAACAGTCTGTTCCTTCTCAGTGTGGCAGGGGGAGCTCATGGATGGGTTGATCCGGCCATGAGCTCCATGGTTCCTTGGCTCATCTTAGGTGTCCTGTTCACCCGCATGTGTTCAGTGACCAGAGACCCTCAAGTTCTGCATTACTCTCTGCATTTTTAAGCACGTGCAGCAAAAATTCAGCACTCTTTTTTGGCCACGTCCCTGTGTCCAGTCCCACTGTTAGGCCTGGGCACGTCGACTGCCTCTCCCATTATACCACCCGAATGGCACACATTGCTCCTTTAAAGTGACACCCTTAAGGTACTTGGCGAATTTGTGGATTTGCATGCCCTTCATGGCCTGGGAAGTTTCCCGGGTGTTCTTAAAGTGAACACTAAGGTCTGAGCCTCCTTATTTGCATGATTTTATGGTTTCTGGTCGACAGAGTACTGGACCTCTTCAAGGTTACCTCTGGCCGCTTGCCAGAAGAGCTTTCTCGAATTCTTTATTGATTTCCTCGATCCCCAATCTGAGCCATGGTCTTACTCTGTTCTCCACTGTGGCCTAGAACTAGCCTAGGCTAGCCCCAGCTGCCTCAGATTCCCAAGAGCTAGGATTACAGGTCTGGACCACTACACCTACATCCCTAATAAGTAAACTCAAAGAACTTGGCCTTAATTAAATCTGTACTTTGAGTTTAAAGTAGATAAAGTCAGGGCTGAAAGATAATCAGGAAAGCCTTCGATGTGTAAGCTTGAGTACCTGAGTTTGGTCCCCAGCACCCACATGAGAAGCCAGGCCCATTGGCAGGCAGTAGGCCCAGCACTGGGGAGGTGGAGACAGGCCAGTCTCTGGTGCTTGCTTACCAGTTAGACTAGCAGAGTCGCAGACCCCAGGTCCCAGTGAGAAGATCCTCTAAACACAGGGCAGATGGATGGTCTACACTGGCACCCATGGACACATATGCCTGTACACACACACACACACACACACACACACACACACACACACACGGGAAAGCCAAGCTTTGTTAATAAACAAATCATCTAATTAAACTGGTCAAGCAAATGTACAGTGAGCTCTGTACTGGACCACAGAGTTTTAATAATAGAAACTCTGAGCCAGGAACATCTTAATATAGATATCATTACAAAGGCATAGTAAGTCATATTTTTTTTTCTTTTTTCTTTTTTTCGGAGCTGAGGACCGAACCCAGGGCCTTGTGCTTGCTAGGCAAGCGCTCTACCACTGAGCTAAGTCCCCAACCCCAGTAAGTCATATTTTAACACATTGTGAAAATGGATACTGAAAAACTTTTAAGCAAATCCAAAATGCCTCTAATATACCTCAAACTGATGATGGGCATGGTGGCACATGCCTTCAATCTGAGCATACAGAGACAGAGTCAGACAGATCTCTGAGTTCAAGGCCAGGCCAGACAGACAGACAGACATAGCAAGTTTCAGGTCATCCAGGGCTACATAGAAAGACCCTGTGTCAAAATAACAACAAAACCAAAACCACCACAAAGTAAAGTAACATTATAAAAATACCAATTTAAAACCTGTTTATTTGTATAGGTGCTTTGCTTACATGTATGTCTGTGTACCACATGCATGCCTGGTGCTCACAGAGGCCACAGAAGGATGTCAGATCCCATGGAGCTATAGTTGTGACCCACCATGTTAGTACTGGGAATCAAACTTGAATACTCTGAAAGAGTAGCCAGTGCTTTTAACTGCTTAGCCATTTCCCTAGCCCCAGTGTCAGTATATTTGAATTAAATCCCCGTGCAACTTCTCATGTAGAACATCTGTCTACACATCCCCTCAGCCTAGCCCCCCAACCTTCCACAGTTTCCTGTGCTCATTCAGCACTGCTAAGACAGTCGGATCATGATCATCTTTGTCCTTCTTCCTCTTTATATAAAGCAGTCTGAAGCTGTCCCCACTTAACCACATTATTCCAAAGTACGTACAGTTGCTTCAGGACTCTGTCACAGCCGCCCCTCCCTGTAAACACAGCCGGTGCAGACCAGAACTACGTTACGTGTGGAAGCAGAGTGCTGAGCTCAGTCCACTTCCCTCACACTCCTGCGAGTTTGGAAGGGGGCACCAACCGCAGCGTGCTGAATAAAGGGTGGTGGCCACAGCAGGTACCCGGGCCTGAGGCCTTGGTGGTGAGCCAGGCAGGGAAGCGTGTACCTTGCTGCTTCAAGCCCTTGACCGCTGTTTTGTTGGTTGTTTGGCCGCCCATGGGATGGATGGATACCAACCAGCAGGCAACTGCGTTGATTTGCCTTCTGAGAGGACGGGGTGCGTTCCTAGGGTTATGTTTTTTAAAAAAAAAAAAAAAAAAACATTTTCTCCTTTTTATTGAAAATAGATTGTTTCCTCATATGATATGTCCTGATTACAGTTCCTTCTCTCTCCATTCCTCCCTGCTCCTCCCCACCTCCCCTCCCCCTCATAGGAAAAGAACAGACTTCTAAGGGATAATAAGAAAATATGAGAAAATATGAGAAAATGAAATATAAAGCCCAGACAAACAGAAGGAAAAGAGCCCAAGAGAAGCCACAAGAATCAGAGGCCCACTTGTTTGCACATGCAGGGATCCCATAAAAACACTAAACTGGAAGCCTTAATAGACACACAGAGGACCTGGTGCAGATGTGTGCAGGGCTATGATTGCTGCTTCGGTCTCTGAGTTCATACAGGGCCTTGTTTGCCTGGTGTCCTCCATCCCCTCTGGCTCTGGTACTCGGTCCATTCTCGCTTGGGTTCCATGCGGCCTGAGGGGAGGGATTTGGAGAATACGTCCCCTTCAGGGCTGAGTGTTCTAAGGTCTCTTGCTGTCTGGGCCTGGCTCTGGGTCTCAGTGCTTGTTCCGCCTGCTGCCAGAGGAAGCGCCTCTGATGGTGGCTGAGCAAGGCACTCATCGGTGGGTATGGATATAAGAATATCATTGGGAGTCATTTTATCACTGTGTGTTTACATCACCATTCGGGTTTACTCTAGGTAAATCTAGCGTCAGGTTCTGGTCACCCAAGCACTGTTGGGTATGGGTTCCTTCTTGGCAAGGTGATCCTTAAGTCGAGTCAGATGTTTGTTGGTTACTCCCACAAGCTTTCTGCCACCATTGCACTAGAATACCTTACAGGCAGCTTTTTACCGTTTCTTTCTAGAAGAGGAAGCAAGGGCTGTGGAAATCTAGAGTTTCCAGGGTTTTCCTCTTCAGTCTGGTGCAGCCATAACTTGGAAGAAAAACATGCAACTCGAAACATTCTGAGTCAAGCAGTTCTTGTAGAGAGGGCTCAGAAGAAAGCACTACAGCATTTAGTCATGAAGATCACCTCAGATTATCTTAGCATCGCTCATTTATAAACAGTGTTCTCCAATTAGCCGTGACCTTGGCTGTGTCACGTGGAAAACAGGACAAAAGTGAGAGCTGACCTCCATCAGAGAGTGGCACGGAAGCACAGAGCACAGCACAATGGACGTGGTCCGCAGTTGGCATCAAAGGAGAAATCCCCTGCTTTGGAGGCACTGCAGGAGTCGGCAGTGGTGCCCTGGGAAACGTATGGCTCTGACACTGAGTTTAAATTCTGGCTTCACCATCTAATAGCTCTGTGGTTTGGCCAAATTAATATCTTTAAAGCTCTTGGCTTTTCTCCCACCATTCCTGTGAAAACCAGATGTGAGGCGCACAGAGTATCAGGTAAGCTCTGCGTCCCTTCAGTCCAGGGCTTTGACCTGAGGTTACACCGCTGGCTATGTGGAGCCGGACCACGGATGGAAAGCAGGGTCAGACGCTCCTTTCTCACGGCTTAGTGACCTGCTCGGTGACTGCAGGGGAGACTGTGTTCTCCAGCCACAGTTCCCAAACTGTGTCCTGAGAACCCACAGTGTCAAACCCTGTTAAACAACCACCAAGTAGCTGGAGAGCCTGCTGGCAACGCAGAAAACGCCCTTCGAAGATGGTTGAATGGGAACCCTCTGAGCCCTGAGTGACAGGCTCTGGTTTCAGAAGAAAACAAACCTTTTGTCCTAGCTCCTTTTGGCTAATTGACCTGTGTCACATTTGAAAAGCGTAAGCTGCCATTATCAGCCTAGTGACTAATAGTTATTTGCGCACTACTCCATGGTTATTGTTGCTTTGATTTTGTTGGAAGCTTTTCAGGAAGCTTTGTCAACAGTGTCGATGCCCGTGCAGGAAGTAGATGCGGATAATCGTGCCATCGCTGGCTAGTGACTTCCACTGGGGATTTTATACCTCAGAAAATTATTACCTAATTACAACCAGCAAAAATATATAGTGTGTTCATGCTGTGCAAGAAAGGGACTAAGCCACTGCAGGACAGAGACGCAGACGGTGTCTCTACCCACCAGTAATTTACAGTGGGTGAGGCAGATTAGTCATGTGTAAGGGAAGCCCCAGAAGCAACAGCATAAAACTACACAAGCGTCCATTGGTTAGCTGAGCGCACAGTGGAGCTAGGTCTCAGAACACCTCACCTTAGTGGATTAAAACAAGACTTATGCGTCGCCCGTTGTTTTCTTGCAGGCTGGCTGTAGGTCAGCTGATCTACGCTGGACCCAGCAGGTCTTTAGGCTGGGTTCAGATTTCTGTCATATGACTGGCATATGCCTGGGATCAGCAAGGAAGTCAGACAAACACTCCTGCTGTGTTCTCCCGGCCCGAACTGAACACGGGACAGCAACCGCCTGATGGCCTGGACTTTGGGATCAGTGATTAAGATCTATCCTGTCAAAGACAATGACAGCATGGCACAGATGACCCTCTCTTGCTGAAATTCCAGCTGATGGAAATCATGCACACAGAATATGACACTAGTGATGTCACCAAACCTCAAAGTGTTGGGAGGTGCAGTATAGAGATTCAGTCATTCTGATGGGAGATCTGTTAGCTTGTAGAGGACATGGTATTTGAGATAACCTTGAATGACAGGAATAGAACAAGCTGAGGTTCATTTCCATTCGAGCAAACCATACTTCCGTGGCGTAATGGACGATCCCACTAGGGTTTGAGTGACCGAGGGCCGCAAACTAGGGATCTTTGGTAGACCGAAGCAAAGGCCAGGAAGGAACATGCTGGCGGTCTATTTGAGAGTTTGTGGAATGCTTCAACACTATCATAGGAAAATGCACGTGCACACACTTGAAATATCTGTGTGTGTGTGTGTGTGTGTGTGTGTGTGTGTGTGTGTGTGTGTGTGTGTGAAACCCCATTGGTGAATGAGAGGAAACGATTTGTGAACGCCCTTGAGTGCCACCTCAAGGGGGTTCAACTTCATTTTTTCAGGATATGGAGTCATCAAAGACTTCTGGTTTAGAAATGGAGAAATGATGAAAGTTAAATCTTAGCGCTATCTCAGAAGAGACAGCTTGAAGGGTTAAGAGGTAAAAAATTAGGAGACAGTGTCAGCCAGGCAGCCATTAACTATTACAACAGGAAGCCCTCACCAAAGAAGGAGCACAGGAGGTAGGGAAAGCCTGAACCTTACTCCAGCCTTGTGCAGTGTGGACGTCCTTTCACCCTGCTCAGGAGCACTCTCAGAAGTGTGACCCTGGCAGTTCACCGGGCTCTTGGTGCCTAGGAGAAACTGTTCCCGGTAGGCATGAGTGTGCAAAGACGTCTTTATGTGACGTGCACTTGTGTGTGCATCCCTCGTGTGTTACAAAGCTGCCGTGCAGAGTTGGTTGTGTTCTCACCGTGACAGGCCTTAGACCTGCTGGTACTGCAACAACTGCAGGATGGCGGGGAGCGTGTCACTGAGCTCTAGGCAGTTCACACACAGGCTTCCCTGCCGAGAACGTTCTCCACTCGGTAACGTGTCAGGAAGGCTTTAAATACGGGCACTATTTTAAGATTCCAGAGTGCCCTTGCAATTCAGAATGGGAAGTGTGGGGAAGTGCAAGCAGTGCTTCCCTTGGCCTTTCTTAGCTTTCCCTACGGCAGATGCAGCGGATGGTGGAGAGCAAGTAACAGATCCTGCTGGTTGGCACTTAGAGGCAGGTCCACCGTCACACGTCCTCCATGTAGAATCTAACATAAAGCCACTCTGGTACATTAGGGCTGGTAAACACAGTGTGGACAGACTCTCGAGTTGCTGCTTCAGACTCTAAGAATATTCTGTATCCTAAGGATACAAAATAGAGAGACCAGTGAGTTAAACCCCTTCTGTATTTACAGGTCACATGATGTGGCTTAATGCTTCTCACCACAGTAGCAATAACAAAGCATGAAAGTGGACCTCATGGAGAGCCCCTTCCCAGAAGCCCCAGTCTCCAGTCTGGTCAGGGGCACTTAGAGTTCACTCACGAGCTCCATAGCTCCAATCAGAAACTCTGGGGAGCATTTGAAACATTAGTGCCCCAGCTCTACCCCAAAGACTCATACTTAACGAGTCTAAGGTGGGGTTTTACCCGATAGGGGTCTTGCCATGCAGGTAGCTTTGAAGAGTGAGACTGGGCAGCACCTGTTCCCACACCTTCTGTGGGCCTCACTCCCCTCTGTTACTCCACGTCACCAAAACAGAAATGGCAAAGTACAGTCCTCGGGGGTTGAGAGCACGCACTCTGATTCTAACAGCAAGTTAACCTGTGCGTGCAGTCATTGCTGAGAATGCTGCCACAGGCACCTGTAGCCTTATCCGAGGGCTTCAGAAGGCTCCCATCGGTCTTGAGTAAGAAGAGAGTAAGATCCTCACTTTGGGAACTGCGAAAACATCCACCCCAGATACTCTGGCTGGGAACAAAGGAGAGAACAGTGTAATACTCAACTTGTGTAGGCTTAAGACATTAATAGTGATCCCAGAGTGTGTGAGTTGATTCGGTAGGTAAAGGTACTTGCTGCTCAGCCTGATGACCTGAGTTTGATTCCCAGAACCCACATGGTGGACGGAGAAAACAGACTCCTGCACAATCTGTATTGAGCTCCATACACATGACCGCTGCCGCCGCCGCCGCCTCCTCCTCCTCCTCTTCCCCCTCTTCCTCCTCTCCCTCCTCTCCCTCCTCTCTCTCTCTCTCTCTCTCTCTCTCTCTCTCTCTCTCTCTCTCTCACACACACACACACACACACACACACACACACACAACACAGCCCAAATAGAAAGCCTATAAGGAAATAAAGATTTGGAGAGGGCAGGATTTGCATGGATTTGCCTGTTCATTACACAAGCACTTGTTGGACCCCGTGTCAGCCACTGTCATCCACATCACTCTGGCTCCTTCTCGGCTGATGCAGGTTCAAGAGAAGGATTTTCTTCTGACACATTTCAAATAGTCAAACATATATCTCAAGGGAATGAGATGGCTATAACTGGCTGCTCTCATAGAGTGTGGTCCCACACAACAGCTAGCATTATTTACATGGGGGAAAGTCACAGCAATGTTAGCAGGCCCTCTTTTTAATCTATGTTTTTATTGATTCTTGAGAATCTCATACATTAGATTATGACCATATTCACCCATCACTCCTCCCAGATTGAACCCCACCTTCCAGACCTGCCACTTGGTGTTCTTTTTTTTTTTAAACTGATTCATTTAGTTCAATTTGTGTTGCCTTTGAACTCCTGGAAGTAGGCCTCATTAGTGTAACAAATGGTCAGTTTGTCGTGGGTCTTAGTCTGTGTTCTGTTGCTGTGAAGAGACATTGTGACCACAGCAACTCTTATAAAAGAAAGCATTTTACTGGGGCTGGCTTAAGAGTTTTAGTCCATTTTCATCATGGCATGATGTAAGCAGACATGGTAGCCAGGATTCTACATCAGGATGGGGGGGGGCAGAGACACAGAGAGAGAGAGAGAGAGAGAGAGAGAGAGAGAGAGAGAGAGAGAGAGAGAGGAGGGAGGGAGGAGGGAGGAGGGAGGAGGGGAGGCAGAGACACACAGAGAGAGACAGAGAGACAAAGACACCATGCCTGGCTTGGGTTTCCAAACCTAAAGCCACTCCCATAATGACACCCTTCCTCCAACAAAGCCACACCTCCTAATCCTTCCCAATAGTGCCACTCCCTGATGACTAAGCATTCAAATATATGAGCCTATGAGGAGCATTTTTATTCAAACCACTACTTCATGTCTTTCACTAAAGCCCAGAGCAAGACAAACAGTGGGTGAGGCCCATGGCCATCACAGAGTACATCCCTCTCAGCAGTATTAAAGGGGTGGCCTCTGAGGGCCCCTGGAGTACAGGCCTCACTGAAGTGAATCTTAAACAACAATATGTAGGGATAGCCCTTATCTAAGTGACAGTGAAGATACAGATTCTGTCTTATGAGACCGGTACCTTAATGGGACTCCTCGAAGTGATGCCTGACAGTTTGAAATCATCTTGCCCTATGGCTTAACTTCTCTTTTATCTGTCATCTCCACGTCTGCCTCACAATGGCAGGCATGTGATCTAACTCACAGTTCCTACTTCATTAACCCGATACAACGTTGACTTGTAGGAGTAACTGAGAATACAGATGATGGAATCTTGGAACACTGCACTGAACACTTCTGAGCTTTGAACCTTCTGAAGTGACCAGCCAAAACAAAAAGGTGATATTCAGCAGTAATAAACGTGAGATCTATTAACTGGTCCCCGATTACCATCTGGACAAGGGCAGAGAGGATGGAGGCCTGTTTAACAGTGACACCCGTGAAACACCTAAGGGACCTGGGGTCCCAAACTCAGCACAAGTCAGCAGCTCAGAAAGCAAATGTCTAATATTGTTACTAGGAATGGGTCCCCAGTACAGTTCATCTCAACAAGGAACTGTCCCTTAACAGATGGTGCTGAGGTTGTAGGAGATCTCTAAACAAATGAACAAAGTCTCCTGTGTGGAACTGCACACCAAAGTAACTCATATCAAATGCCTAAATCTAAAAGGAAAAAAAAAAACTATCCAGCTCTTAGAGCAAATCAGGAGTAAATTTAATGACCTTGTATTTGTCTGTGATCTCTTAAGCATGGGCTAGAAGCTTAAGGGACAATGGGGAGACAAGAGAAACTTGACTTTATTAAAGCTTAAAACTCAATGCAGGAAAGGACACTACCAAGAAAATGAATGTAGACCAAAGACAAACACAGAGAGTATTGTAATATTTAATATTTAAAAACACTCAAAACTCAATAATTGAAAAACAATCGAATTTCAAGAACTGAGCAAAACTTGAGTAACTGTTTTTCTGTTGAAGATGAGCAGTGAGAAATGAGACCAATGTGAAGATGGTCAGCACCACTAGGCATCAGGGCTGTGCAAGGAGGAGTGGTGCTATAGTAAAGATGGGCCCTAACAAGTGTTGGGAGAGATGGGGGCGTGGGACCGGGCCGCATGTGTATTACTGGGAATTGTTAAGAGGCACAGCCCCTGTGGGAAGTAGATTAACAGTTCTTCAAAAGATCAAACTCAGGATTACTATGCGATCCAGCAATTCTCCTTATATTTGCACACACAAATTTCTATGTATTCATAAAGTGCTAAATATAATATCAACAAGTAGAAGTAGCTCAGATGCCCCCCACCAACTCGTAAGTGGGTGAATAAAAAAATGCGGCTTGCATATGGTGCAGGTTGTATGTCCAAAATGCAAGGGACGCACTGAAACTTGCTTCAGCACAAGAACCCCAGAAACACTGTGTTACTGGTCACAGATTATCACATGGTAACTCGTATTGACCAGAATAGGCAAATGTGTGAGGGGTGTGAGTGGATGGTGTCTACAGAGGCTGGAGGATGGGATGGGCAGTCTTTCCGGGATGATGGCAATGTCTTAGAAGAGGTGACAGTTGCAACATCCTGTTAGTATGCTAAAAACCGCTGACCTATTCTCTAAAGTCATTCATTTTGTCTGTATAAATCATACATAGATCTCAATAAATCTATTATTAAAAACTCCCCCCCCCCATACACACACACCGTGAACAGTTTCCTTCATAGAGCTTGGTCCTGTCATGTTAGCCATACTGGGTTCCACTCTGCATACAAGACAAGTAGAGTTTATTTCACCATAGAAATCCAGCATGAGTGTTAGACATTTAGAATGTTCGGGCAAAACATTCAAGACATGGGGTGCTTAGCCCATTTGAAAAAGAAAGGGGCCTACAGGCATTCTGGCCTGACATATTTGAATGGTGCTTTCTATGGAAAAGGGGTCCAAACTGGGCTCTGCCATCCTGGAATATAAGGAAGAGACTGGTGTTGTGTTAATGCAGAGAACTTTCTAAACACTGGACCGTCCAAGAAAGGAGGGGCCTCTCAGGGAAGAGTGGAGATAAAGACTCCAGGAGGCTGGAGGGAGAGCACGGGAGGCGCCAGTGGCGTCTGGAACCAGGCCAGTCTTGATGACTGTGCTGGCTTCTCATTCAGCTCTTACACACCTAGACCGTCAAGACACCTGTCTTCTCTCATGACATTGCGCTTTCCAACAGTAAAATACATCAATATTTTTGTCATCTAAAAAGTGGCTGTCACAGGGAAGAGTTGCTGGTGAGGGCCATTACTCTGTTTCCTTTTAATGCACACACATGTTTATCCCAAATGACTATTGCACACAAAGCCAGCCCCTTTACTTTAGCAGTAGTCACAGAGTTTACATCATGCCTAGGGCCTTACCCTTTTAATTTGTCCTGCAAAGAAATGGCAGTGAGTCTGCTGTGTCTACTGTGTCTGCGGTTGCTATGTGGCTGGCCACGGCCATCTGAGCCATCAGGATCGTCATTAGCACCCAGCCTCCCAGTTCCTGATTAACTGTGGTCTCTGATGTCTTTCACCAGGAAGCTAGAACGTGAACAGCTAATGGATTTGAATTGAGACCATAAATATACTAGGAAGCACTGCTCGGTGATGTCAGAGAGTGATAGCCTCTGCGGGAGACTGGACACCCGCCTCTCACCTCCACAGTGGTGTCTGAACTCACAGGAGTGGGAGGCATTCACACCTTGATCCAACTTGCTAAAGTCATGACACCGGCATCCAGCTTGCACATTCCAGTGTCTGGGAAGTAGTCGCTCTCTGCTAAAGGGCCACTCACATGCATGTCTGACAGCCACACGCTTACCTAACACTAGTTGAACCTCCTTCCCTAGCAAACTGGCGAAAGCATTGTCTTAGAGTCTTGTGCTGTTGTAACAAAATGCCACAAGCGAGTGGCTTAGACAGTAGACAGTCACTCTCGCAGTTTTGCAGGCTAAAATCCAAGATCAAAGTGTTGCTGGGCTTGGTTCTTGGTGGGGTCCCTCTCTCCTTGGCTTACAGATGGAAACCCTGCAGGGCTGAAAGCAGAGTCTGGTTTCCCTCCTTTTCTGACAAGAGCATAAATTCTACCATGAGGCTCTGCTCGCATGACCTCATCTCAGACTGCTCAATTTCTAAACACCACCTCCATCTACTGTTCCCTTCGGTGGTAGGGCTAACTTGTGAAACTGGACAAGGTTAATACATTCAGTCTGTCACAAACAGACCCTGGTGTCAAACTGCCTGGATGGAATTCAAGCTTCCTTACTCACTGTACCTCTCCAGGCTGTTTCCTCCTCTTTAAAAATGAGGCTAATACTACTGTTGGCCTCATGCGTTCTCAACACTGACCAAGTTCATGAACAGTGGGTCCCCAAGGCTAGTTCTGCAATTGAGGCATAGAAACTCAAGTTAAATGCTGACTCAACTTACCCAAAGATGCTTGAGCAGGTTGGTAAAGATGTCTGAATGCCCTTTGGAGTGGTCCTCAAAGCTGTCTGGAGTTAGAATGAACATTGTGTGTGATCAGCAAGGAAACGATTCAGGTGGCAAGGAGTGAAACTTGGGTCAGCAGGACTTTAGCCGGAGCTGAAGCAAAAACTTCTTGATTCTGACCAACTGGTTTATTTCTTACACATTTCAACACAGTAAAACTTTGGGGAAACACGTTTCCTTGTGACAGTTATCACCACAAAGCTTTAGGCATGGCTGCATCAAAATTCCTTTGTAAAGTGGATCTCTTTAGCAAAGCGTCTGTGACCTTTTCTACAGGAATGTGTTCTTATTGCTAGAGAAGCAATGTTCAGGATAAGGGCCTACAGAGGAAGAGTTTGAAAGACGGTAAGAATAGTTCTGTTGACTGAGAATGCAAAGTACTTGGGACCTCTTTCATAAGTATGGGTTCTATTGACTGAGAGGCAAAACTCAGGGCCAGGCTCTAAACAATGCCCAGGACTGTGGGGGATTCTGGTGAACACTGGCTTCATAGAATAGCAGATCACCAGGCTATTGACAGCATCCAGCCCTGCATTCTGAATGAACAGGTGTCACTTCCTTCCCTTGAGGAAACAGACCTAGTGTTTAACAGTTCTGATATTTCTTTCTTTTTTTTTTTGGAAATTTTAGGGTCTTTATTTTTTTTTTATTTATTTATTTTTTTTTTTTTTTTAACTTGAGTATTTTTTATATATATTTCGAGTGTTATTCCCTTTCCCTGTTTCCGGGCAAACATCCCCCCCCCTCACCTTCCTTATGGGTGTTCCTCCCCACCTCCCCCATTGCCGCCCCCCCAACAGTCTAGTTCACTGGGGTTCAGTCTTAGCAGGACCCAGGGCTTCCCCCTTCCACTGGTGCTCTTACTAGGATATTCATTGCTACCTATGAGGTCAGAGTCCAGGGTCAGTCCATGTATAGTCTTTAGGTAGGGGCTTAGTCCCTGGAAGCTCTGGTTGCTTGGCATTGTTGTACATATGGGGTCTCGAGCCCCTTCAAGCTCTTCCAGTTCTTTCTCTGATTCCTTCAACGGGGGTCCTATTCTCAGTTCAGTGGTTTGCTGCTGGCATTCGCCTCTGTATTTGCTGTATTCTGGCTGTGTCTCTCAGGAGCGAGCTACATCTGGCTCCTGTCGGTCTGCACTTCTTTGCTTCATCCATCTTGTCTAATTGGGTGGCTGTATATGTATGGGCCACATGTGGGGCAGGCTCTGAATGGGTGTTCCTTCAGTCTCTGTTTTAATCTTTGCCTCTCTCTTCCCTGCCAAGGGTATTCTTGTTCCCCTTTTAAAGAAGGAGTGAAGCATTCACATTTTGATCATTCGCCTTGAGTTTCATTTGTTCTAGGCATCTAGGGTAATTCAAAGCGTTTGGGCTAATAGCCACTTATCAATGAGTGCATACCATGTATGTCTTTCTGTGATTGGGTTAGCTCACCAGGATGATATTTTCCAGTTCCAACCATTTGCCTGTTTAATTTCATAAAGTCGTTGTTTTTGATAGCTGAGTAATATTCCATTGTGTAGATGTACCACATTTTCTGTATCCATTCCTCTGTTGAAGGGCATCTGGGTTCTTTCCAGCTTCTGGCTATTATAAATAAGGCTGCTATGAACATAGTGGAGCACGTGTCTTTTTTATATGTTGGGGCATCTTTTGGGTATATGCCCAAGAGAGGTATAGCTGGATCCTCAGGTACTTTCTGTGAGCTGTGTCGTCTACAAGATGACAACTGTCTACAGGTCTAGAGGTCGCCAACCATCTACTCTTTTCTACCATGAAACATGGGAAGCCTAGGTGTTCTAAATAGGCTTCCTAGGCTGTGATAAAACACCATGACAAGAACCAACGTGGGGAGAGGGTTTATTTCACCTAACGTATCCATTGAGAGAAGCCAAGTCAGAAACTCAGACCAGGGAGGGGCTTAAAGGCAGGAGCTGATGCAGAGGTCATGAAGCCAGCTGCTTTAATCTCCATGGCTTGCTTATCTCGCTTTCTTACAGCACCCAGAACTACCAGCCTAGGGATGGTGCTAACCACAACGGGCCGGGTCTTCCCATATCACTAATTACAAAAGTGCCCCACAGGCTGCCTATAGCCTGATCTTACGGAGGCATTTCCTCAACGGAGGCCCCTCCTTTCAGATGACTACAGCTTGTGTCAACTTGAAATAAAAATTAGCCATCACACTAGGCCTGGTCAGGAAAAAAAAAAACAGAGGCAAACAACAGCAACAACAACAAAGCAAACAAAACTGGTCCTCAGTGTGTGTCACAGAAAAGCTGAGGCACTGTCCCACATGGAATTTTTTGAGCTAAGTTACTAAAGTCCCAATGATAAAACTGCTTGACCAGCAAAAGGAATTGCCCTTTAGAGGGCATGGAAGTGCCAGCCTACGTCTCTTGGATTCACAGCCACTGCAACTTTATGGTTTCTCTGTGCTTCTGGCTTCAAGGACTTGGCTAAGAAAGGCTGCTAGAGCCAGCCCATCCTGGGCACTGCAGGGTTCCTCTCACTGGTAGGCCTTGCTCAGTATCCCATCTCTGTGCTCAGAGATTGAACTACTCAGTATACGCTCCTTCCCCCAGCCTTCCTCCCTGTCTTAGGGTTTCCATTGCTGTGAAGAGACAATGTGACCAAGACAACTCTTATAAAGAAAAACATTTAATTGGGGCTGGCTGATAGTTTCGGAGGTTCAGTGCATCGTCATCATGGTCGGAAGCGTGGTTGTGTGCAGGCAGACACAGTGCTGGAGAAGGGGCTGAGAGTTCTACATCATGATCTGAAGGCAGCCAGGAGACTCCTTTCTGAAGGATCTGGGAGGAGGCTGTCTTCTACACTGGGCAGAGCTTGAGTAGTAGGGGACCTCAAAGCCCACCTACATGGTGACACACTTCCTCCAACAAGACCACGCGCCTGCCAAGAGTGCCACTTCCCATGGGCCAAGCATGTTCAAACCACCACACTCCTTGTTGGGAACAGAGCTGCAGGGTCATCCTGCTTTCCTTTGCTCTCACCCCCTCCATCCTTATTGAACATTTTTTTCTCATTGAGCTGAGTTCATCTTGGTACTTACTTCTTGGAGAAATCAAATTGACATTCACTTTCTTCCTCTGAACTCTTAGAAATGTCATCTGTGTACAAAAGAGAGCAGGCGCCTCCTGTCTGTGTAGATGAACCTGCACAGAGATAGCACAGCAAGTGGAGAGGTGCAAATGGAGTTAGCAATAGGTCACATTCAAAGCTTTTTTTTCTCCCGTGCTTTTATGATCATCTGAAGTAGCTTGTTTTTTTCCAGTCAAATTTCAAATAAAGCCAGTTCTACAGTTTCTATACCATATCATAAGGTGATAGGTAATGCTGAAAATAGTAGAAAGCCTCTGAAAGGACTGGAAGACAGAAGACAGGCAAGCACCGAGCTTTATAACAGAGGCCGGTTTGCATTTCAGGTATCTGGAACTTTCTAGTAGCCTAGAATGGAAAGATACATGGAGCTGGTGGGCAAGCTCCCCATAGTTCAGTCAGCGTATTATCACAGCAAGTGCTTCTGGGCTCCTTCCGCAGTGGCGTAATGGCCTACATGAGTGAAGATGGTCAGCATAGGTGGAAACAGTCTGGCCCCCTGAGAGCCGTCCGGCTGTTCATAGTGACGCCTTTAGCATGAAGTATTAACCCTGCGTCCTAAGCTCACAGCTCCATCTATCGTTCTCAGGAAATGGAGGCAGAAGCTGTGGTGCTTTTCTCTCCCCAGGCTGCATCCAACCCTTGGCTTTAGCCTGAACCCTGTTTAGCATCGCTAAGCTGTTCTCATCCACCCCGTTATGGGGAACTGGATGTGGAACTGGGCCGTGTGTCCAGCCATAACCTTTCCCTTGTGTTTCTGATGGCGTTAGATCCTTCCCCAGCCATTCGCTCTGGGGAAGCCATACTTGGTAGGCACAGCTCCATGTGCGATGCTTCTGTCTTTCGTGAAGGTGATTGCATAGCGTTCAAGCGATGCTATTCTGATCAAATATAAAGAACGATAGAATGGCCATTTTCAGCGAAAGAGGCACGTACAGATTTACTGCCCAATTGATTAGCTGTCAAAAATGGCTATATGGATTAGTGTAAATGGATGTTAGTGACATGATTAGAATAACAATGGAAACCACAGACAACAGAGCCAGTAATGTGTGTCTAGTAAGGTGCATGCATGAGAATCCTGCACAGCCAAACAGGTGCTTCCCCGGACGGGCCATTCCGGTGCCACTGGGGAAACGCTGATAACCGCAGGGCTTGCTGACACAGTACTTGACACATGAGCAGCACAGCAAACCAAATAAGAGTCAGAAATAATGGGGGCCGGAGAGATGGCTCAGTGGTTAAGGCTGACTGCTCTTCTGAGCTCAGATCCCAGCAACCACATGGTGGCTCACAGCCATCTGTAATGAGATCTGATGCCCTCTTCTGGTGTGTCTGAAGACAGCTACAGTGTACTTACATATAATAAGTAAATAAATCTTTTTTTAAAAAGAAATAAAATAACTTGTAATTCAAACCTGAGAAAAGAGGGCCACTTTCGGCACTGTTTGGCTAGGCCTCAGTCAGGGTTTTATTGCTGTGATAAAATGCCATGACCAAATGCAGCGTAGGGAGGAAAAGATTCATTTCAGCTGAAACTCCCAGGTCACACCTCGTCACTAGGGAAGTCGGGACTCAAGGTAGGGACCTGGAGGCAGAGGCTGTGGTGCATGCTGCTTACCGGTTGGCTCAGTCAGCTTTCTCATAGCTCCTGGGACCACCCGCCCAGGGTTAGGGCTGCCTCAGTGAGCTGGGCCCTCCCACATCAGTCTTCAAGCCAGAAGATGCCTCACAGGCTTGCGCAGGACCAAGCTGGTAAAGGCATTTTTTTTTTTTTCAACTTGAGGTTCCCTTTGTCAAATGATTATATCATATTGACATAAAACTATTCAGCCAAGACTCCTTGGTCTCAAACTGAAGACAGACATTTCAAGTAGCACAGCTAATCAATCAGGTTGAAGAGTAGAGTCCATTCTGCTGAGGCCACTGTGAAAGTTGGACTCTCTTCTCAATTCCACTGACGGACAGTGCAGACGGAACCAGCCACGGAGTATGTGTTACCTTGGCCCACTTAGAAAAGGAGATTTAAAGGGTTTGTTTTGAGGGAGGGGTTTCCTCTTTTTCTTATGTGTAAAGGTCTATTAAGCCATCTTATTATGGTGTTATTTAACCATAAGGTCTACTGT
Organism: Rattus rattus; assembly: GCF_011064425.1. Taxonomy (NCBI): domain Eukaryota; kingdom Metazoa; phylum Chordata; class Mammalia; order Rodentia; family Muridae; genus Rattus; species Rattus rattus. Next base: position 143,555,507 of record NC_046156.1, on the reverse strand, counting down.
TCTACCTAAAATAAAGCATGGCTTTAAAGAATAAAAACACCTTAACTATATTGTGAGTATATTATTGAAAAGGATTTTAAATGTAGATACCAGCTGGCCACCTTTAATCCTAGAACTTGGGAGGTAAAGGCAGGGGGATATCAGTGAGTTTGAGGCCAGTCTGATCTACGAGGCTACATAGTGATAGCTGGTCTCAAACAAAGGGGAGGGTTTAATAATGGGTAAACAACCTATAATTTAGTTCATTCATTGTTGATATCTTCTCTGTTTTCTTAGGAATTTTTTTTTTTTTTGAGACAGAGTTTCTCTGTGCATCCCTGGCTGTCCTGAAACTCTCTCTGGCCTCAAACTCAGAGATCCACTACCTCTGCCTTCTGAGTTCTGGGGTTAAAAGGTGTGGGCTACCACCCAGCTTGACTCCCAACTCCAAGTAATTGACTATACTTAAACTAATGTAGACCAAGCCACACATGTGTAATAAAAAGAAATTCTTCTCATTATAACATAATTTTAAATTGATACCAAAATTAAAAATAGAACCTGAAATAAGTTGCGTTTTAGTTCACATAAATATTTCAATCACAGAAAATTATGTCTATGCCTCAGGTTGAGAACCAAGCCGTGGGCAAGGTGGGATGACGGGTGCCTGTAATTCTAGTACTCAGGAGAAGAAGCAGATGTCTGAGCTCAGAAGGAGCCTGGACTTCAGAGTGTCCAGGCCCGCCAGAGCCGCAGAGTGAGATCCTGTCCCCAAAGAGAGAAAAAGTCAGAAGCAAGGATGGAGCTGGTCAGGACGGAGCGCCGGCGTAATGTCTGAGGATCACAGTGGGCCACCTCTGGGACAGGCTGGCCAGCTGGCTGAGTTTCCTTTAAGTCCCCAAGTCTGTTTCTTGGTAGAATGTGACAGTGATATCGTTACACACTGGTAATTTAAAGTTGTATTATGGAAATCTAGCATCCTTAGTTTACAATAAGTATAACCCTTCTTTTAAGGGTTATACTTTTCCTTTTTGGAGCCAGATGTGTGTCTTGGGAGGGATTGACTCTGGCACCCCCAGCCCAGGACACGTGAAGGAGTGTGCCCATTGGACTGCCGCCTGCAGTTCTCTCCCCAGCACAGACGGTCACTCTGAAGGGCAGTTGCTCAGCCACAGATACATTCCCAGTCCCTTCCTGACACCCATGGATGGCCCCATGCCTTTTGGATGGAGTGGGAGTCCCACTCAGGCTCCCTGGGTGTTTATTGCCGTGGTATGGTCAGAAAACGACTGGTCTCTCTTCACATAGACAAGAAGGGAAATGGCTGCTAGTCATGGCTAGGAGGAGCTCAGTTTGTTGTCTGCAGAGCAGTTACTGTTACAGGTAAGGGAGGGCAGAAATAAGAAGTGCTGTCTTGTTAAGCCTACTCAGGCTTCGTTGTTTGTTTTTGTCTAGGGGACAGTGAGTGACTTTATCCATAGTTGTTAAGTTGGCAAACCAGCAAACGTGGACTCGTTTTCTCCCAGTTCCCTGATAAAATGATTCTCTCCGTAAACTGTGGCTGGCAGCTCTTTACATTGGTTGGGCACACGTGGACTTGAGGCCCCCAGGTGATAGCATGATGAGCCACACAGCACATCAGGGATGGCCCACCGTGACCATGAGGGAGAGGTGCAGCTTTGATGATAGTTTTCTCCTTGAGGGTATCTGGGAGCAGACTGGTCACTTCAGGCTTCCTGGATGACACAGGGCTCTGCCTTCCCATTACAGTAGACCTGCTGTTCCTGAATGAGTGGCAGGCCCCGCTGACAGGGCAGGACTGTGGGTCAGCTGGCTGACAGCCCAAACAGACAGCATCCAGGTCAGAGGCAGCCCAGCCAAGAGGTTCCTGGAGAGAGTGGTGGCCTTTTGTGGACTTTTGAGGATAGCGGGCACACCCTCAATGGGATGGAGAGAAACTGGAAAGGAAGGAAAAGGCCGGCTGCTCCTGGAAACAGAGCCTGGGACAGTAATGTCCCAGTAGAACAGAAATAGAAGCACAGACTCACATGCATACAGGATTCAAACACATATACACATCCGGATACTTGACACAGATCACCAACTCACACAGAGATTCATACATGCACACGTGTACACACGACCCAGACACGTGGTTGTTACCAAGTTGCAAGCACTGCAAAGCACACGATACCAACCCACACAGACACAGATGCACATACATGGAGATCCACAAAGTACAGCTGTCAAAATACACTCAGCAGTTTGTCACATTCTCTCTGGTCTTCTTTGTCACCATGTGATGTGTAAGCGGCAGTCCCTGTTATGATCACACGTTCAGAGAGAACACGGTTTCAGACTGCCTGTGACTCCTGGAGGACCATGTTGGGTGTAAGGAAAACGCTTCGGACATGCACAGTGAGAGAGCCTCTGAGGAAAGCTGGAGATGCTTCTCTGAGCTGTGCTCCCTGGGACTCCTCACTACATCAAGGGGTCCAGCTAATGACACGGGATTGTTTTCAGCGGATTTGAGACCTCTGATTTAAATGTTCTTGCTGAGATTCTAGAGTTTACCAACAAATCCATGAGGATTTGTAAATACAAAAAATTATCACAGACATTGGGGAAAAATCAATTTTGCCTAGGTAGGCCAGCTTGGGTTTCGTTTGGCTGTTTGTTTGTTAGGATCCCGGGGGTGATCTGTTTAAAAGCTAAAAGCCTTTGCTTCTCACAAGACAGAAGTAAAGAATCCCTCAAGTCCAACAAGATGGCGGTGTAAAAGTAGATAACCACAAGAGCCTTTTAGATATTTTGGTCTCTCTGCCTGTCACCCCTCAGCGACTTTCACTAACACTGTCCCCAAAACCTTCATGAAGAACTTACCTAAGCAAGGGGTTGGGGATGTCGAGAGTTAGAGAAATGCAAGTGGGCCCGTTGTGCAGGGGCTGAGAACAAATACTGGAAATGCAGCAAGCTTTCCATACACCATGAGGGTCTGGCAGAGCAGCGGGCAGCGGGAAGCAGTCGTCCTGAACTGAGTACTGAGGGCAGGTGGACAAGAGTAGGGAGAGCTAGTTCCCAGCAGAGGGCAGAGCTGGAGTCAAGGTCTAGGGAAGAGGGCCTGACTCCTGAGGGAGGACGGTCAAACCCTGGAAAGGCATCGTGCACTGCACTGTGACTGATTCGGGTCACGGGGACCAAGGTCTGTCATGTGGGACTTTGGACTCCATCCTGAAAGCAAGAGAGACTCCCGGGAAGGCACTTCTCTGTCCCCAGGACTGTTACGCCGTTGTTCATTGTTTTCGGTAACTCCTATCTCAGACAAACTGGTGGACAGCGCCTACATGAGAGATGTTAACATTTATCTTAGTCACTGTTCTGTTGTGAAGAGACCATGACCACAGCAACTTTTATGAAAAGCGTATAATTAGAGCTGGCGTAAGGTTTCCGAACTTAGTTCATTATTATCGTGGAAGAAGAGCATGGTGGCACAAAGGTAGACGTGACACTGGAGAAGAAGCTGAGGGTTCTACATCCAGATCCATACCCAGCAGGAAGAGAGCCACTGACCTGTGGGCTTGTGAAACCTCAAAGCTGACCAGACGCACATTCCCAGCAGGGCCACACCCACTCCAGCAGGGCCACACCCACTCCAGCAGAGCCACACCCACTCCAGCAGGGCCACACCCACTCCAGCAGGGCCGCACCTCCTGGTCCTCCTCAAGTATCCCTAGTTACTGATGAGTAATCACTCAGACATAGGCACCTATGGAGGCCATGCTTATTCAAACCACCAAGGCACCCATTACTTTTCTTAGAAGATTCCTATAGAAAAAGAAGCTTTTGTGCCTAATCACATGAATGGTTACCAAATATGATTTCCCAAACTCTTAGTCAAACCTTCCTGGATTCCAAGGCTGGGTGTAGATTCTTCAGCTTCCCTGGGGTTTTCACTTCTGGACTTTGTTTCCAGGTACTCACGAGCCTCCGAAGCAGCTGAACTCTCCCCTCACATGTACAGCTCTGGGTTCGACCCCAGCACTGAAAGCAGAAGAAGTGATTGACCAGTCTAGACAACAGGTTTTAGTAGTTGACAGGAACTAGATCCTCACTAATTTAAGGAAGGTATTATCCAACTTTATTTCTAGTTCTTACTACAACATTCTAATTATAGATAAATATCGTTCATGACACCCTAGAGTGTAAGGGCTTCTTCCCTTGGCCTGGATGATGTATAAAATGGTGATGAAGATTACTCTTCCTTTAACAATAATTCTAAATCTTGCTAAGTTCCATAAACCTCAAGGTGAGTGTGGAGGAGAAATTATCTTTTAGTTAGGTCTCTGTCTTTAGCAAATGTTGGATTGGTGTGGCCTGCAACAATCAATTCAATTTCAAATTAAAAGAAGGTATTTATTCTGACCCCAAGTGCCCCCTTCCAGCTACTCGAGTCTACCAGCAGTCTTTGCAGCAATTTTCTCCAAGTGTAGCGGATCCTACTTCATGTATCATCTCTTAGTGTTAATTATAAGGCTTTAATCTGCAACACTAATTAATCAGTAATTAGATAGTACAGTACGAAAAGAAATTAACAAAGATAAAAACAAAAACACCACACAAGCACAAGCACTGTAGCATCTGATAACTTGATCCAGAATCTTCTTGAGAAATCTGGGTTAAGTGATCATTAGCGTACACCCCTTTGACTTTGTCGGTGGTGACCTCCGGTAACTAATGGGATGCACGAAGGTAGTCCAGATAAACACACACCTGCGTTACCTAGGGGCAGTGGCACACACCTATGATCCCTGCACTCTGGAGGCAGAGGCAGGAGGATCGCAGCAGTGTTCAAGGCCAGCCCATCTATACAGCAAGTTTCAAGCCTGCAAGGAAAACAGAGTGAGACTCTGTGTCCAAAGTCTGCAAATCTAAACAGGCATAAAGATACTTGCTTACACTAATTTGTCGTCATTGTCTTCCTTCTCTTCCTCCTCCCCTTCTCTTCTTCTTCTTCTTCCTCTTTCTCCTCTTCATCAGAAATCTGCTTTATGAGGATCACTAATTACTTTGAAACGTACTAGTAGTAAAATATAAATGCATGGTTTAAAGTGATGTGTAAAATAAATGCATAGTTTATAGTGGTGTGCTCTCTACTGCTTCTCACTTTAAAATACACATAAACCAGCTTTCTGATTTTTGTTTTTAATATTTTATTAGCACTTAGCAGTTACACAGAATAACAGATTTCACAATAACGTTTTCATACATGTATATAATGTACTTGAATTATGTTTAAGCCCACTGCCTTCTCCATCCCCCTCTCCTTGATAGTTCTTCCTGGTAAGTTCCACTTTAATGTCTACTTTAATGTCTTTTTTTCTTTGTCCTTTTCTAGATTTAAATTTTATGTATGTGTTTATTTGGTGAGGCAGTCATTGGGGGCACTTAGAGACATGAGCGAGAGGTTATTGGCAGGAACATGAGTATCTTACCAGCGGTTTAGCTCTAGGAAAAAGTCTCTTCTTCCAGCAACCTTTGGTTCTTTGGAGGGTGTGGGTCTCGCCAGCCCCTCCCCTCTCCTATCTTTTATGCACGTCCTCATGGCTGCCCATCCCCACCCTCTCTTTCCACAGTGTTCTCTGAGCCTTGGGGAGAGTGACAGAGACAGCCCCCTTGTGACTGAGCATTCAGCAGTCACTTGCAGTCCTTTCCCTGGCTGGTTCTCCATAGCTCCTGCTGTCCACCACCAAGGGTGCTGGCAGGAGCGGTGTCCATAGACGTCATAGATAGTGCTATAGACTGTCAGCACTGTCACTCAGAAGCAGCAGCTGTCGCCTCCCCACTGGTGTCTCTGACCTCCTCCCAGTTCTAACAGAAAGTGGTTGGTTGCTCCCATAAGCCTTTGCAATCTTGTACAGTACTTGTAGGTACGTGCTGCCCCTCTAGTCAATAGTATAGATTTCAGTCTGCAAAGGGGTAAGGCTGTTGACAGCTCTCCCCAGCAGCTTCCCTAGCACCTTCAAGCTGAGGAGTCAGCCAACATGAAAGAAACTTCCATCCTGGACCTCACCAACCTGGTCTATAACTGGTGTGATGTGTGCCTGACCAGGGCACATGGCCTTCCATCAGAGCCATTAAATATTTGAATTGTCAGCTAGACCTCTAAAACAAAATGTTTACCTTACGTTAAAAAATATAAACACCTTTGAAAATCATGCAAAAAGAATTAGTGGAAAGAGACTCTGAAACCGAGATGGATGTGGACGGATGTCCAACAAGTACTACTGTTGGAAACTGGGGGAGGGCATGCCGCAGCACCTTCCCGTCCTCTAGTGTGGCCTTCTAAGTGCCAGGTGCCTGCTCCTCTCATCCTGGTTTTAGAACTTTTGTAAATAATGGTGTGTTGGTTGTGTATTTTCTCATTGCTATGATCAGATACCTGACAGAAACACATAAGAGTCCATTTGTCTCACGATTTTGAGAGACCAGGACCTAGACTCACTGGTAGGCAGAAAGGTAAGGAGAGAGGGCATGTCTAGATTTCCAGGATGGATAGCTCCTTCCTCAGCCTCCTGCCCAAGACAAAAGCCTGGCAGCTGGTCTCCCGCCAGCAGGCCCAGCCTACGGACTGGCTCAGGTTCAAGGCCTGATCAGGACATGTTATACCACATGAGGTTACACCACAGTTGCAGACCAATCAAGCATCATGCCTGTCTTCAAACTGGCCAACCATGGAGTAGGGAGGAAGACCTCTGTGGCTCTTAAAGCCTCCTTTCTTCTTATTCCTACCCTCTGTAACCATGACTATATAAGGACTGTGAGACCGCACAACCCTCGGGAGGGAGACGCATCACCCTCCTTTCCTGGTGCTACTTCTCTGTAGGAAGCCAGCATCACCATTTGCTGGCTGTGGGGATCCTGTACACCGTGATGAATAGAAAACTTGTGTAGCAGCAGCTGAGTTGTGTATGCAGGGTTTTTTGCCTCTGAGCTTGTGCCATTGTCTTGTAAGTTTCCACAGAAGCAATTTATGGTCCCACTTCCTGCTTGCTTATAGAAGTATTTTTATTTGCCAGGCACTGAAAGAAATGATTTACCTTTTGATGGAACAGTTTAGGGAGTAAGCACATAGGGACTTTGAGAAGAATTTTACAGGAAAATTTCAAAGGTTTCCATCCTCTGGTACCTTGCATTGGAAGAAGTATAATACACAGAATAATTTAGTACCATTGTGGAAATCAGGAAGTCAAACTACTTTTCTGTAACTTCACGATGAAACTAGTTAATTGCTCATCCTGTTGCTATGACAAAAATACCTGAGGAAACCAGCCAAGAGGAGCATTTATTTTGGCCCCAGTTTGAGAGTACAGTCATAACTGCAGAGAAGTCATGCAGGGAGCTTGAGACAGACGTCCCATCGTATCTGAGGCAAGGAAGCAAAGAATGATAGATGGTTGTTCTCAGCTAGCTTTCTCCCTTGAGTAAGTCCAGCCTCCAAGCTGTAGAATGTCTTAGCCCACATTTAAGGTCCGCCTCTACCTCAGTTCACCAAATCTAGTAAGTTCCTCTCAGGTGGCCTTAGAGGTTTGTTGCCATATGATTCTAAGTCCCATCAAGAAGAGGAGCTTAACCGTCCAGTCAGCACCCTTCCCGGCATCCTGTGCAAGTGAAGGCTTTTCTCTCCGCTCAGCTGTGAAGCAGTGCTGTGAAGTGTTCAGGCCTCTGGTTCTCAGCCTTTACAGATCTGCAGCACACCTGTGAAGGAAAGCCACATTTGTCAACGTGACAGTCCATCTGCAGATACAGCTTATTAATCCGCTGCTGTGCTTCCTGACACACTGTTCCCTAATTGGAAGATGTTCGTCTCCCGGGAGGGAGTGTCATTTACTTTATGTCAGTGTACCACATAAATGTTTGCCTCTCAGATTTATCTTCTCTGTAGAAATAAGCTTACGCACGCTGACTCTAGTCACCATGATGGCTATCTTACACCTTCTTGGTTAACTGGCCAGAATTAAATGAGAACAACCTTCTGGTCTCGCTCAGTAATCATAGATGTTCCCACGCTCTCTCGACCTTGAGTAAGATGAAATAAAATGAGAACCAGGCATGAGAGCTGAGATGGCTCAGTGGTTAGAGCGCCGGAGTTCAGAGCCCTAGAAACCTAGCTGTCAGGTGCTCACCTGTGACTCCAGCCTCCAAAGGTATATATAGATGGGCAATCCTGAGCAAGCTGGCTGGCAGCACCCTGCCTCAGTGAAGAAGGTAGAAGAGGTATACAGGAAGACTCCCAACGTGAACCTGGGACCTTCACATGCATGAACGCAGCCCCTCCACCAACCCACCCACATAAACATACACACATGCACACCGTGTAAAGGGCAGTGGGGGATTCTCGGGTTTAAACACCTCTGAATGCTTCTCTTGCTTGGTTGCTGCCCTGTCAGTGGAGGCTTTTGGGAGTGCTCATGCTGATACTAGAGCCATCCAGATACCACTTCTCCCCACCAGCCCTACAATCACAACCCCCATCCCACTCCCAACCACCATTTTTTTTTTCATCTGTATCCTGTCAATGATCTCGCCACCTTCCTTTTCTGTTCTGCCTTTCCTAAATTCCGTTCTGCATGGTGCTAGCCCAGCTTTGTCTACATGTATTTGCCCTGTTATGTGCATGGGCCCACTGAAAGTGTTCAGTGACTCATATCCACGTAGAATAAAGGAGAAACATTGGCACAGGGCTGTCTGTTCTGGGTGGTTTGTCTGTCTCGTTCAGCATTGCCAGCACCTGCAGCAGCATGTGTCTGGCTCATCAGCACACCCAACAGGTAGTTATGAATAAAGGTACCCTGCCCTCTTCTTTCTGGTGCATATGGCTTCAGTTGGATCTCTTGGCCTCTTATCCATAAATCAACTCACAGAACGTTGGATTTTTCCCTGAGGATTCATTAGAAAGTGTATGTGGTGGCCTGTAATGGCTCGTTTGTCCTCCATGGATAGAGTGAGCCCAGACAGACAACATTTCTTCCTGTTTTACAGGAAATCTTCAGAGGAACTGGACATGGACAAGGTGACTGCGGCCATGGTATTGACCAGCTTGTCAACCAGCCCTTTGGTCCGAAGCCCTCCTGTGCGACCTAATGGTGAGTCTTGGAGTATGGACTGTGGGAATGTGCCCATTAGCACCAAGAGCAAGGCCTCTCTCTCCTAGGAATTTCATTCCACCCAATAAACAGTTAGTTTCAGATCAGGGAATGTGGAGGAAATAGAGACCCTAGGCCATCAGCCTCTCCTTCCTCCTCTCCCAGGATTCTGATGTGCTCACCTAGGCAGCTCACAGTTACCAAGTTCCGCCACTTGTTTACTCTGTTTCAGGACATATCTGTGTAGTACTTATGTGCCTTTTTCCCCACGTAACTGGAGAATGGTCTAAGGAACTTGTTTTCCCAGCATAATTTCCTTTTGATTGGACCAGTGAAGGTTGAGTAGTTTATAAAAGCATTACCACATTTCATAACCAAAGAGAGTTCACTATGTACTTATCAGATACTACCTGGAAGATCTGAATATCTCAACAGAGTATAAATAGTGGCCATACTCCTAGAGAGTACAGTCTCTTGGGGGAAAATGCTGTCAGTCACGGCCTTGTTAATAGCTAGCACATTGACTGAGCACTGACTTGCTGTCTCTGCTGCTTGCTCTATTTCATTATCTTTCTACCAACAAGTGTATGAGATGCTGTTACCACTACTCTACAGATAAGTAAGCCAGAGCCAAGGCATGTGTGGATTGACTTCTAAATGGCAGAACTATATTTCTAGTTCCTGTCTTCTCCATTCCAGAACTGCCTTTCTGATCGTGCTTCATTTAATCTGCCTGATAAATCAGGGAAGCAGACAGTGGGAGATGAAGTTGGATGGATGAGACTAGGCACTTTATCATGACCAGGTCCTGCATGCCTGGCTAGAAATCTGTATTCTGAGACTATGAGAGAGCATCTAAAGTGATCCACACAGACAGTGGAAAGTTGGGATTGGGATAACAGGCAGCATACACGCATGTGTGTGTTTGAGTATGTGCATTTAAATATAAACATACACAGATGAACTTACAGATACCACATAAGCACATGTGTTGAGATGAAGTGGCCATTCTCGCCTAGTGGCCTTTGGGGAGCTCTCGACAAATACCCAGATTTGCCTTTCTCATCCAGACAACATGGCTGGAGGTAAAACTGGAGTCGTCCCCCCACCAAAAAAAAAAAAAAAAAATCTAGGAAAGCGTTCGAATGCTTAAAATTAATCACTTTTATTGTACAATTTTTTGAAACCATTTCTACTATTACTTTGTACTTAAAGGTTAAAATTAAAATAAGCCTTTTGATTTTTCAATTGCAAATTTCTGTTAGCTCAGCAAAAGAGTGTGCCATTGCTCACCTGTGGTTTAAAAATAACACAATGGGGGTTGGGGATTTGGCTCAGTGGTAGAGTGCTTGCCTAGGAAGCGCAAGGCCCTGGGTTCGGTCCCCAGCTCCGAAAAAAAGAATTAAAAAAAAAATAAAAATAAAAAAATAACACAATGTCCTTACCTGGGCGTGACGGCACATGCTTCTCATCTCAGGTAGGTGGGTCTCTGTGAATTGATGAGGCCAGCCTGGTATACAGAGAGAGACCCTGCCTATGGATGGATGGATGGATGGATGGATGGATGGATGGATGGATGGATGGATGGATGGGATGGATGGATGGGTGGGTGGGTAGGTGGGTGGGTGGGTGGATGGATGGATGGATGGATGGATGAACTGGCCTACACAGAGACCCTGCCTCAAAATAAACAAATAAATATATAAATAAAAACTTTTAAAAATAACTACTTAACTGCTAAATTTGATGTCTCCCACTGGTTTGCAAAAGGAAACAAATTTTTAAGCAAGGGGTGCAATTTATAATAACAAGGTCACTAGTTTTTGGAAGAATAGCGTCGTTCTCCAGAATTATGGTGTATCAGTGAGTTTGTGGAAGCTGTTATAGTCTTCTATGCCTGCCTTGTTCCATTAGGAGGTAGCTTTGCAAATAGGTGAGAACCCCCCTGGGCCCATCTGCATCTTTGACTCATCCTCGACATAAGGAGATGCTGTAGCCTAAGAGACAGTCCTTGCTGTATTAGTCTTCCCGGTTAAAGAGTGAAGGGAGACTTCACAAGCTGGGAAGCCGATGCACTGGTGCAGCACTGCGAGAACAGCTAGTTTTCAAAAGCAGTTCAGCTGCCCCGTCGCGATGAGGCAGCACATGTGTGCAGCACTGTCGTACAGCACTGCCGCCTTGATTTTATTGTACAAGTGTGAGATAGGGTACACGAGGAAGCCGCTGTTTTCCATGCCCCGCGATAGCTTGAGGAGGTCACTGCATCCATCCATCTCTGCCATCAGTCTGCAGGAAGAAACTGCTAAGTCACTTTGTGATGCTAGCAGGGGAGTATAAATGACCATTTAATTGCGGCAGAGGCTCACCACCATGAAACGGCAGCTTCTGTAGCACCTCAGCTCCAAACTCAGTGACTTCTACTCAACTTTTTGCTTGATGCAGTTGAGGAATTTGCTGGAAATCTATAATTAATTAGATAAGGGTCATGATTTCCCACAAATGCTAGTCTACTAGTCATCTTCGCTGCATGAGTAATTACACAGACATTAATAGTATTTTTTTAATGAGGCATTTTGGGATTTTTCTCCTCCCCCCTCATAATTAGTTTTAATATATTCACAATGCACATAAATATGGAAGAGAAACTATCCAGAAAGAAAGTAGAATTTATATAAATGCTAATTAAGTTTGGGCATCTTGAAAGATAAAGTAAATCTGCTCTGACAGTAGCAGGAAGAAACCTTTGCATCAGACTTCAGCTGGGCACCAGTCTAGTCTGTAGGCACTGCCAGTAAATTCTGACGCCACCCGTCTCGGCCACAGAGGAAAGAGGATGCTCACAATGGAGGACCTACATGCTCTGGCCTTGGCCAGCCAGGGTCACTTACTAGGTAGAGAGGAGGCAGATGAACTTCCTGTGAGGTTCAAATGGGTACAGGTGTCCAAGTGCTTGAAACTGCAGAGGAGCTCCCTACGGCATGGGGTGGCCTGCAGCTCAGGCATGTAAGCAGAACCGGGGATTGATAAGTGTGGGGGAGGATACTAGTAATCGGGGGCCAGAGGGAAGAGTGAATGACGGGTCATGACCTGATATACGGACATGCCACCCCAGAGCCCCGTATCATATACTCTGACTTTGAAAATTAAGTTTAAAGGGCTGTCAAAGCAGTCCGAATATAAGGCCCTGTTATTTGTTTTAAGCAGCAGCGGGAACTTGCTTTAGATGCCGATCTAGAAATTACCATCTCTCACAGAATCTTCTTCTGATTTCTTAAGTATATATCCCAAGAACCATCGTCACACGAGGAAAGCCATTTTTAAATGTAGAATTGAAATGGGGAGGTGCAGGGTGGAGGCTTGGTGGCCAGATCGTCTGGGAGGCTACCACGAGCAGTCTCCCTCTCAGAAGCACTGGAGCCAGCAAACCAGAGGCCCCGCAGTTGTGAACAAGAAGTCACGGTTATTTTCTTGTTCTTGTATGATGTCCACCAATTCCAAGGAAGGGCTGCACGGCAGAACCAGACAGACAGCCCAGACAGCCGTGCTGCTGTTCGGCTACACACGGCCGCTTAGAAATAACCGTGTGACTGGGGCAGGCGGGAACGTAACGTCGGGTTCTCACTTGCTGTCCCCGTGCTCCAGAGGGTCTCAGCGGGTCCTGGAAGGAAGGCGCACCATCCAGCAGCAGCAGCAGTGGCTACTGGAGCTGGAGCGCTCCGAGTGACCAGTCCAACCCCTCCACACCCTCTCCGCCACTGTCGGCTGACAGCTTCAAGCCCTTCCGTAGCCCTGTTCCACTTGACGATGGCATCGACGAGGCAGAGGCCAGCAACCTGCTCTTCGACGAGCCCATTCCCAGGAAGAGAAAGGTAGGTGGGTTGTGCACCGTGTTCTGCACTCGCAGTCCAGGTGTGAATCTCACCCCACGCCTGGCCTTAGCCGCCCCTGACTTTGTCAGTCTCCCTAATTAAGGCCAAAACTGAGTGGAGCTCCATGTCTGTGTCCCATCCTGCCTATGTGCTCATTGTCTGTGTATGCATGTCTGTGTATGCATGTCTGTACATGCGTGTCTGTGCATGCATGTCTGTGCGTGCGTGTCTGTGCGTGCATGTCTGTGTGTGCATTGTGTGTGCTTGTCTGTGTGTGCATGTCTGGGTGTGCATTGTTGGGTGTGCATGTCTGTGTGTGCATTGTCTGTGTGTGCATGTCTGTGTGTGCATTGTCTGGGCGTGCGTGTCTGTGCATGCATGTCTGTGCGTGCGTGTCTGTGCGTGCGTGTCTGTGTGTGCATTGTCTGGGTGTGCGTGTCTGGGTGTGCGTGTCTGTGTGTGCATTGTCTGTGTGTGCATGTCTGTGTGTGCATGTCTGTGTGTGCATGTCTGTGTGCATGTCTGTGTGTCTCTGTGCATGTCTTTGTGTGTGTGCATGTCTGTGTGTGTACGTGCATGTGTGCGTGTGTGTGTGTGAATGTCTGTATGTATATGTCTGTGTGCATGTCTATGTGTCTGTGTGCATGTCTGTGTGTGCATGTCTGTGTGTGCATGTCTGTGTGTGCATGTCTGTGTGTGCATTGTCTGGGTGTGCGTGTCTGTGTGTGCATGTCTGGGTGTGCATGTCTGTGTGCATTGTCTGGGTGTGCATGTCTGTGTGTGCATTGTGCGTGTCTGTATGTGCGTGTCTGGGTGTGCATGTCTGGGTGTGCATGTCTGTGTGTGCATTGTCTGGGTGTGCATGTCTGTGTGTGGATGTCTGGGTATGCATTGTCTGTGCATGTCTGGGTGTGCATGTCTGTGTGTGCATTGTCTGTGTGTGCATGTCTGTGTGTGGATGTCTGTGTGTGTTCTGTGTCTGTGTTGTGCATGTCTGGGTGTGCATGTCTGTGTGTGCATTGTCTGTGTGTGCATGTCTGTGTGTGCGTGTCTGTGTGTGCATGTCTGTGTGTGCATGTCTGTGCGTGCATGTCTGTATGTACATGTCTATGTGTGGATGTCTGGGTATGCATTGTCTAACACCCTGACCTTTTTCGGAAGCTGAAATATTGGACTGAGGCTTCCTGTGGGTACATGCTCTTAAAATACAGTATTTTCTCTTTTCTGCTTCTGTTAGCCCAAAAGGGTTTGTTCGTTTTTATACAGCTAGATGGGAAAGATACATAAAAGTTAGCACATAAACACATCTACTCCATGCCAAAAATTATGTTTCCAGAGCAAAAATGTAAAGAAGAGCTAGGTGGATTATTCCGGTAGATTGGAGCTCAGCAGACTGACTGGGAAGACTCGTGTTGGTCCTCACAGCATAGCTCTGTAGAGACCCAGGACACGTTTGTCCTTGCCTTGCAGCTCACAGAGCCTCCATCCAAGCCCAGGCTCTTCCTCTCACCAAGCAGCTCCTTCATTTGTTAGCACCGTTTTCTGGGGTTGGGTTTTTCTGACGTTGATTTATTTATGCTGCGTGTTGTGTGTTGGTTGTGTATATAGAGGTCAGACAACAGCTTGTCAGAGTTGGTCTCTCTTTCACCATGTGGGCTCTGGGAGTTGATCTCAGCTTTGGCAGCAAGCGCCTTTACCCATTAAGCCATTCCGTTCATAGAAGCATTTTTATTTCATAGACTGCAACACTGCTGTTAATCTAGAGAACATTTTAGCATTGTTTGAAAGTTATGTGAAACTGTGATTTTTATGCTGGTTTTTAAATGTTATGTGGGTGTCATCATTTCTTAAATATGATTCATAAACAAGGCAGACTGCGGCCTTGAGGGTGCAGTCAACCTTGTCCTTCCCTGAATGCTGTTGGAGACAGAAACAAAGAGGTGGCATTGCCTCTGCCTCCCTCAGCATCACTCACCGTGTGCAGCAGTGAGCACTACCATGGCTCTCTCTGGGCACGTTCCAAGGATAGGGCCATCTTTACCAGAAAGGAGGCCTTTGTGCAGCATCCTGGTGTTCCCAGAAGCAGGGTCCTGAAGAGTCCATTTTATTCAAGGGCGCTCTGCCCTTCACTGGGATTCACTGGGTGAGTCAAGGAGAACTAGCACTTAGATAGCTGCAGACAGGACAGACAGCAGTGTGGCGCTGGACTCTTCGTTAGCCTGTCGTTTCCGGGGTGTCTGACTGAGCAAGCAGTCCTGACACAAGAGTGTGGCCAGTGTTGTGACAAATCTCACACAGCAGGGGCTTCCAGTGCTTCCAAAGTGCATTAATGAATTAATTAATCACCTATCAGAGATGTGTTTATATGGGGTATAGAACCAAAAGTCGAGTTCTTACCTGGTTAGGCTGCCTTGGTCTGACTCGGGTAGGCAGTCCACATACTTCAGCAAAGTCAGCAAGCAGTCACATCACCAGAGGAAAGAATGGGAGCTTCATTACAGCAGGGAAACATACTTGGTGCAATGCAAGCTTGTGGACTGGAAGTCAGATCATCAGAACCCTTTGAAGATGGACGCAGTAGTTCCCAGTGCTTCTGTGATGGAGACAGAAGAATCTCTGAAACCTCACAGGCTGGGTACTCAGGCCACACAGCAACTAACAAGAGGTCCTGATGTCTCAAACATGATGGGTGGCAAGGACCAACACCCAGGATGCCCTCTGACCTCCGGATGCACATCATCACGGCCTGCACACACACACACACACACACACACACAGAGGGGGGTGGGGGAGCGCAAGCACTTATTTGAGGACCACAGGCTCTGCTCACAAACTGCTAGGTGTAGACAGGAATGGGTCAGTTAGAACTGGGTATTTTCTTCCTCTAGACTCAGCCTTCCCCACACGGGGGGGGGGGGGGGACGACTAACTGCCACCCAGTTTTTGTATTTAAAATTACTTTGAGTAGTTAAGAAAATAGGTCAGCCTGCCATTCACCCTGTTGTTTACTTAGTGAACTGATATTTATTGAGCACCATTAGGCAAAATGCTAAATACCCTGGAAGCAGGGGACCCGAGCTGTTTCATTCACTGAGAGCTGGGCAGGCACAGGTTGATGTGTGGAGGGGCCGGAGTAGTGTCCAAAGCTGTCTTCAATGTCGCAGGATACAAGCTGTGCCCTTACAGTTATTTTACGTTTCAAATCATGCCTCAAACGTCTCTACAGAACTCACCAAAGTACCTGCAATGCCGCTTCTGTCTCAGTGCCTTTCTTTCTGGGCTGAATGGCTCCCACCAAAGAGGACTGTTCTGTCATCAATACAGTGGTGACTTAAAAATACACAACGGCATTTGCACGTGCACCCAGGGAGTGGGCTTCAAGAAATATATCTCTTGGACATCAAAGAAACCTCAGAATTTGCCATAAAAGATGGGGACTCCAGCTGTATACACTACAACCAGGCCAGCAACGCCATCTTGGAGAACGGAAAAGGGAGTATTCCACAGCATGTTTGTGTTTGGCTGGAAAACGTAATGAGGATGCTCATTAGTAACCTGTGTCCATTAGGTCCAGATGTCTGTAATCCTGAGGGATGAGAACTGACTACCCAGTGTCAAAGTTATAAACCTAAGAAGTAACTAATTTGTCTGGACAGACAGTCTGTTGTCGACGGAGCTTTGAAGATCATCTTCATTTCCTGCCTGTTCTTTTAGATCCTTGCTGTCCATTTGAAATCAGCAGTCATTTGCAGTGGTCACATGTCCAGTGGAGGTTGTTTGAGACCCTCCTAGACCAGGTTCCTCCAGGTTGACTCTTAGGCTGTGAGTGTAATAAGAGGTGAGCAGGAGAGAAGATTCGCTGAAGGTGGGGCCAGCATTGCCCTCTCTGGGGTTTTCATCTCAGCTGCACCCTGGCATGTGAGTGGGTCCTGTATGGGGTCCATCCCTCAACGTTTGGAAGCACCCGACCGACCCCTGTGAAATGACCCACATCCATCCTCCGCAGAACGCCGTATTGACCCTCCAACTGTCACCTTCTTTTTATAAACCTGGTGATGCGTGCATCACGCCCTGAGGGACAGTTGTGAAATTGTTAAATGTGAGCCCACGTGCGAGAGCAGGGTGCCATTCAACAGACATCCACTCCGCAGACTGTAAACACGGAAGAAGCAAGCGTTCACTGCACGCCGTGGTTACCACCTGCTCTTTCTGACCTGCAGACACTCACATGACCAAGTGTGAAGTGCTTTGATCTTCCCGAGAAGTATTTTCTGATAATCACTACTATATTTGCATGTTTTGTCACAGTCGATCCGATGCTTTTAAACGCAGCCTTTCATTCAGTCGTACCCCCGGTTTTCAGTACAACCTGATTCCCACTCTGCAGAGGCAGCTGATTGATTTGTACGGGTTGCCCAAGGTTGTTTATGTTGTGACAGAAATACAGCGAGCTTAGCATAATAATAGAGGATGCCTGTGAAGCAAAATGAGTTACAGAAAGCACGATCCCTCGGCCCGCAGAGGGGAATGGCATGTGCGCAGCATAGTCACCCACCACTGCATGGCCCAGTGGGAGCGAAGCACTGACGGAAGTTTCAGAGGGAAGCTGAGGCAGGAGAGGGACTCAGACCCTTTTCCTGTGTGGAGCACCCATTCCTCAGCCACAGCAGTGAGAATGTGAGAGGTTATCCTGGCTCTGCAAGTCAGTTGGCCAGCTTTGGGAGGGTCAGAGCCTAGCCCACTTTTCCCTCTGGTTTCAAGTAGATTGGAACTTTGAGGAGGTGCAGTTCCTGTCATGACCACAGGGTGATGCAATGACCCAAAGTATGGGCACTTTGTACTTGAGAAAACCAATTCTGTAGAAGGCAAAAAGGTAAACTACAATTCCACAAGACCCTCTGGAAAACCCAAAGTGCTAATAAGTAAGAAAAAGGCCAGATTCCTGCTTCTACCATATCTAGATGTGGTGTTCTGTGTATTCTGAAGTTGGGATGTCACCTCTGGCGTTTCAGCCTGCTATCTGAAAAATAAAAATGGAGGTACCATCCCGATGCGGCTGCTGTAAGGATTGCATGGAAAGAGGGGAGAGCAATAGAATGCGGCTGCTAGGGCTGTGCCATGCCGTGCTGTGCTTTTGCCCTTGGATACTGAGTGGGCTGGGGCCTTAGGAACCTTGGGCACGGAGACAAGAAGCCACATTCCTCCATCCTGAGCCTGTATTGGTAGATCAGTGCCAAGTAGCTCAGGGTGACTGTGAGCCCCTCGATTTATTTCATCCGTATGTGTTTCACTGGGATGACACAGGAAGAGCAACAAGCAGTTAGCCCAGGATAGAACAAGCACAGACAGGAGCCAGGCTCCCGGGGTGCTGGGTGGCCCAGCCATGTGGTCTCTAGGCTGAGGGTGCTGGGGCTCAGCACCATCTACAGACATCCTGACCATTCCGCATTCAAGAACCATCCAGGCTCACCTGGAGTGAGCAGGACGAAACCTACCTCTAGAATCCGTGGAGTAAGAAAATAAATGACTAGGGATTCCCCTTAGCTCAGGAGCCCTCAGGCTGCAGGCTTACCTCTAACCTGGGCAGGCCACCACCAGTAAATTCCTGTCACTGCAGTGCTGGCCATGGTAGGTCCAAGGGGAAGTGGACGGATGCAGTGTCCGTGTACAAGGTACCAAGTCCTGGCAACAGGAGTGCTCACTGGCTGCCAGTGGAAATGCAGACGGTATGACTGCTTTGAAAAGTAGTTTGGCAGTTTCTTACAAAGTTAAATATATGCTAGCCATATGACCCAGCAACTCTACTGTTGCATATGTATTTACCTAAGAGAAAAGGAAGCGCATGTCCACAAAACGACTCAGACAAATGCTCATCGCAGCTTTAGTCATTATCAACCCAAACTGGAAACAGCACAAATGTGCGCCAGCAGCCACAAGAGAAAGGGGAGTGTGGCGGTCTGCATAGCAGAACACCACACTACCAAAGCTACCAACCCACAGATCAGTGAGCTAAGGCAAGATCACGGCGATGTGGGGAATGAAGCCACGGGACAGTACATCCTGTGTGCACGGCACATGGAGATCTTGGTTGGTCTTTGTTTTTAAGACAGCCTCATCTTAGGACCAAGCTAGCCTTGAACTCACCGTGTAGCCAGGGATGGCCTTGATTGACTTCATCTGCCTCCCAAGTGTCCTATGTGTATATACAATGCTGGGGGTGGAGCCCAAGGCCCTTGGGACCGGCTAGCAAACATGTCCAACTGAGCCACATCCTTTTCATTTACTCAGCACTGCCCCGGCGACAAGCCACGCGTGTGGGTGGCGTTACCTAGGCTGTGCTTGGCATAGTCGAGTTCATTCACTTCGCACTTACATTGTACACCTACCAATTTCATTTACTCTGTTCGTTTTACAAATAAAGGGGCGATGGAAGCCCATAAACAAGATCACGTGTATAAAGGTGCTTTCTCAATTAAGAGTATAGCTGGAAGCTCTGTAAGGTAGCTGTTTCTTTAGCTTTTGTCCCTTGATAAGCATCTTAGTGAACCTGCTGACTGGAGACACCAAGACAAGAGGGACGCATGCTGACGGGCACTTGACTGGCCGCCCGCCTGTGCACAGGGGCCTGGTCCACAGTTGAGGAATTCGGATACAAAGTGTTTTCCCCCACCACAGTATACACACACACACACACACACACACACACACACACACACACACACACACACACACACGTATATATCTCACAATCACCATATGGAATAATCATACATCAAAAAAACAAAACCAAAAAAACCAATATGACACCCCAGGCTATAACGTGGGCCTTTCTATGTCTGCCCCGTGGAGGCTTATATTGATTTATATGGTTTTGGCCTTGGCTTAGGCTTGCTTTCCAACTAACTCTTAGCTTATATTAATTCAGTTATACGATTCTGTATCTGCCACATGGCTGGTTACCTCTCCTCAGTTTCATACGTCTGACTTCCTCCAAGTCTGGGTAGGGAATCTCCCATGCCTCCTCTCCCAGAGTCCTCTCTCTATCTGGAAGATCCACTTACTCTTCTGCCTTTTGCTGTAGGCCACAGGCTTTCCATTTTAGCCAATCAGAAGGTGCCGTGGGAAGGACAGGGAGACATCTTCACACAGTGTACAGAACCATCACTCCAACACTAGGCTACCATGCTCCAGTGGTGCTCCTATGACTTCTAGACTGTTAACTCAGGGTGACCCTAAGCATGTCATATCATCGTTCAAAGTCAGGCCGTGCCCCTCCACCTGGAACCAGCCCTCCTGCTGGTCTCGAGCATCTGGGCTTCATCGGGAAGATGGAAGGCAGTCCGTATATCCCAAGAGTGAAACCATTTAAAAGAGGACTGTGGCATGGTGTGGTACTCAAGCCTTTAATCCCAGCCCAGGCTGGGGAGGGGGCACACAGGCAGACAGACCTTTGTGAGATCCCAGTCTGCACGGTGACTTTAAGGACAGGCAGAGCTGCACAGTGAGACCCCGTCTTGGAGGTGAAAAACAGGATTGTGAGTCAGGAGTCTCGGTATGGGCCTGTGGTTCCAGGAATCAGTAGACTGAGGCAGGACTGTCTCAAGTTCAAGGCCAGCCTGGACTACACAGCAAAGTCCTAACTCAGAGAGAGAGAGACAGAGACAGAGACAGAAAGCCAGAGAGAGACAGAGAGACAGAGACAAAAGGTTGAGAACTGAGGTCAAAGGGCGTCACCAGTCGCCCAGGGCGCTTAGTCTTCAAGCTGCACGGTTAAAGAATCTCCAGAACTTTTCTTCAACCCACAGCACCAAGCTGATACTCAAAGAGCTCACCAGGAAACATCTACGTACCTCACGTGGGACAGTTTTAAAATTCCGAGTTTTCAGTGGTCTGGAGTGCCTGGCTGTCCTGTCGGTGTTGTAATATTAGCTGAGGCAGAGAGGTGGGGGTTCTCACTAACAGGGCCTCCTCTCCCCCTCCTCTGTCCTTCAGCTGCTCCATGTGAGGAGGGCCTGTGTGTCTGTGAGACCTCAGGTCAGCTGACGGAACTTTGATGCTCCACAGAGGCGCTTTCGGCTGGGGGTGAATTTTCAGCTGTCGCCCATGCCTTTGCGGGCAGCACATCTGTCGGAGCTCTGAGGAGGGGCCAGAGCTGAGCACAGATGGGCCGTTCACACTTGGCCGCCGTGACTTGGCCAGGAGCTTCGCTTGGTTTGGCTTCCTCACACAGTTGGACCATGCAGCAATTTGGGTGTTGTTTATTTAGCTATTTTTTCCTCCTCCTGTGGCTCGTTAGGCTCTGGCAGAGAAGCAAGTAGTCTGTTTGCGGACAGAGGGCTGATTTCAGCTGGATATAGTGGATGTACTGAAAAGAATTAAACTACCATTAAGTGGCTGTGGCCTTGAGGGACGTGTCCCCTTGGCTTGCACAGAGCGAAGCTGCTCAAGCCGGTTGAAGCCGAGACCGTGCTATCATGCTCGCTTTTCTCCAAATTTAGGTAAGCGGCATCAGTCGAGCCAGGTCGAGTTTGCTTTGGTCTTGCTGGCAGGATCTCACTATGGAGTCCTGCCCGGCCTGGAACTCCCTGTGTGCACCAGCTTGGCTGTAAACTCAGAGACTCACATACCTCTGCCTTCGGAGTCCTGGGAGTAAGGAGTGTGCCAGGTTGCCCAGACAAGGCATAATTTTTAAAAGTTAAAAATAGGTAGCTATGAATCTCAATGTAGACTGTTTTTACCAAGCACACTCGGGGCCCTAAGTTCAATCCTCGGCACCAGGGGAAACCAAGAAACATGCCAGCGAGAGAAACTACAAATAGGATTTTTTTTTAATTTAGGAATTAGCGTAAAATATAATTTTCCCCAGTTTTTTGATTGGTTGGGTTTTGTTTGTTTGTTTGAGACAGGGTCTCTCTACATAGCCCTAGCTGTCCTGGGTTTACTATGTAGACCAGGCTGACCTCTTGAGTGCTGGGATTGAAGGCCCAGCATTTGCTGTTAGTTTATAAACTTTTAGTATTTAAAAAACTTACAAAAACTAAAACATCACATTATTTCCTCTCT
Source organism: Rattus rattus (assembly GCF_011064425.1). NCBI lineage: Eukaryota > Metazoa > Chordata > Mammalia > Rodentia > Muridae > Rattus > Rattus rattus. The sequence goes on along the minus strand of NC_046156.1, from coordinate 143,533,453 downwards.
CCCACAAAAAAAAAATATTATTCGTGTTTTTTGATGACCTGTATTTCTTTTTAATTGTTCAAGTTCTGGCAGAGGGCCATGGTATACTCAGTTTACAAGGGGACACAAGTCTTACAAGGGGAGTGAGCAGGCATGGTGGGAGAACCCAGAATCTAATGATCTGGAAAGCCCACCCCACTACCACCACAGCATGAGGAAGCACACACCAGAGGGACTTCCAGGACCTGGGAAAGCCAGAGCTAGAAAATGATAGCCACGCACAGGTGTGGCCAGAAGGGACCATGGGAGTCAGGGTTTTCCCCAGCCTTCCGAATCCTACCATTGCCTCCCATTGGCCACACCTACCAGAAACCCATAAGTAGGAAGCCGTTGATTCTCCACTCGGCCTCACGTGGGCACTAAGCAAGGTAGAAGATGAATGGACCACAAAGTCAAACAGGGCAGATCAGGAATTCTCTCAGACTGTGGGCGCTCAGGGAGCTGATGAGATCACCTGCGCAGTCCCACAAAATGAAGTTAATGTGAAAAAAAGAAAGTACTGGGCGGGTCAGAGAGGTGACTCCGCAGTTACGCTCCTGCAGAGGAGATCTGGGCTCTGCTGTAAGCACCAGAGTCGGAGTGCACAGCTGCAGGAGGTCCAGTGCATTCTTCTGGCTTGACTGGGCACCTGCACAGCCAGAGTGCACACAGACAAGCAAGCCCGCATGGGTAAAGAAGAATACATTATTTTCAAAAAGAAATTAAAGAGTGGAAAATAAATTAGAGCTTCATTTTTAGTATGTTCAGTGTATGTGGATGGTGTCAGCTACATTTTAGCATATTCAGTATATATGGGATGATGTCAGCTGCTTTTCCTTCACTGTGATAAAACGCCATGACTAAGGCAGCTTACTGCAGAGTTGATCTAGGCCCATGGTTCCAGAGAGTTGGGTCCATGATTGTGAAACAAAGGCAGGGGCAAGAAGCTGCAAGCTCACATTTCCAACCACAGCCTAAAATAGAGAATTAGAATGGCATCAGGCTTTAAAGACTCACCCGCCCCCAGTGACATACTTCCTCCATTGGGGCCATACCTCCTTTCTTAGGGTTTTACTGCTGTGAACAGACACCATGACCAAGGCAACTCTAGTTGTTTTGTTTGTTTGATGATGGTGGTGGTGGTAGTGATGATGATGATTTATTTTATTTATATTTATCCCAAATGTTGCCCCTTCCCAGTATCCCCTCCCAGAGCCCCCTCCCAGAGTTCTTTCCTCCCAACCTCCCTCCCCTTCACCTACAAGAGGATGCCCCCCCTCCCATATTCCCCCTCTCTGAGGCATCAAGTCTCTACAGGATTAAGTGCATTCTCCTACTGACAAGGCAACTCTTATAAGGACAACATTTAATTGGGGCAGGCTTACAGGTTCAGAGGTTCAGTCCATTATCATCAAAGTGGGAACATGGCAGCATCCAGGCAGACATGGTACAGCTTGATCAGAAGGCAGTTAGGAGAAGACCAAGTCTTTTGGCACTGGGCAGAGCTTCAAAGCCCACCCCCATGGTAATGCACTTCTTCCAAAAAGGTCATACCTCCTAATAATGCCACTTCCCATGGGCCAGACATATTTAAACTACCACACCACCCAAGCCTATCCTAACAGCTCTATCAACTGAGGAACCAAGTATTCGAACACCTGAACCTTTGGGGGACATGTTCACTCTTAAGTGCCACCGGGATTAATTTAACCAACCCCATTACTGACCTAAAGATTGTTATGGCGGATCTCTCTTAGCATGCTTGTAACAGTACGAAGCTCTCACCCCCTCTACACACAGCCTTTCCAAAAAGCTTATGTGTGAAGGCTTGTCTGCAGAAGAAGTCTTCTTTTTTTATAATCCAGTGAGTCTCATTAACATTGCCCAAGTTTGCATGGGTGTGGGGCCGTCTACGCTAGTGTGGTTGCACCATCCAGAAGCAAACAGACTTCCCCCTTCTCCAGCAGGCTGCAGCTGTCAGGAGCTTCTCTGCTAGAGGTACATCCCATTTATGTTGCAATGTTGACTGGCCTGATTTTGTGCACATTAGACGGCAACCTCACACCTGTAACTTCATGAGTGCAACAGGTTACCATGTCCAGTAGACAGTGTTTAGCCTGGTCCTCCCCAGCCTCTGGCTCCCACACATTCCCTATCCCACCTCAGAGCTGGTTCCTGAGTGTCCTGTGGGAGGGGTGTAATATAGATGCCTGACTTTGGCTGGGCACAGCGACACAGACACTTTGACCCACTCTCGGTTTCTCTGTTAGCGTCCATCAGCTGATAAGGCCCGAGAGCTGCAGTAGGCAAATGCTTTGATATGGTATAATCAAAAGACAGTAATTTAATACTTACATGCTAAGGAATGAGAATAGGAAAAATTCGTTTTACATAATTAAGCTATGTATGCTTCTATAAGAGTAGGAAACTTTCTATGTACTGTAAAACACTGCAATTTATAACATATACTAGTCTTCAAATCTGGGTGCAGGTGTTCAAAGGTGTTGGCATTGGGTGACATGACAGCATGTGCAGTTCAGTGTGTGTGTATGTGTGGTATGTGTGTGTATGATATATGTGTTTGTGTGTGTGTGTGTGTATGGTATGTGTATGATATATATGTGTGTGTGTATCTGTGGTATAAGTATGTATGGTATGTGTCTTTGGGGGGTGTGTGTGGTGTATATTGTGTATGTGGTGTGCATGTGTGTGGTGTATTTATGGTATGTATATATAGTATGTATGTTTGTGTATGGTGTATATGTTTGTGGTATGTGTGTGTATGATATGTGTGGTGTGTCTTTGTATGTGGTGTGTATGTGTGGTTTATGTATCATATATGTGGTGTGTGTGTCTGTGGTGTATGTGTGTATGGTGTGTGTCTGTGGTGTGTGTGTATGGTGTGTGTCTGTGTATGTGGTGTGCTTGTGTGTGGTATGTGTGTATATGGTATGTATATGTGCGTATGGTATGTGTGGTGTGTGTCTATGTATGTAGGGGTGTGGGTGGGTGTGGGTGTTTGGTGTGTGGGTGTGTGGCATGTTTGTACATGTTGAGAACAAAGCCTACAGTGAAGTTAGGCAATACACCATGGGTAAGGCCTCTCAGAAACACCTCAGAATTACTGTGCTTTTAGTATTGAATTCATTGTGGTCATTGTGTTTAGAAACTGTTTGCTGGGCTGAGAAGGTAGCTCAGGTAGTTGGTGAAGTGCTTAAGAGGACTTTAGCTCAGTCTCCCAGATGGAATTAAGAGTCTAAACGATGTATAAAAGCTAGGCTCAACCGCATATGCTAACCCTGGCGCTCAGGTGGATAGGCAGCTCATGGGCTTGCCGGCCCACCAGCCTAGCCTTCATGGAAAGTTCTAAGTCCTGAGAGACCTGCATCAAAAGATGAGGTAGGTGATGTCTGAGAAACAGCACCCAGGTTGTCTTCTCTCCTCTGTTCACTCGCCTTCCCGTGCACACACCCATGTCCCCCTCACACAGTAACACAGCCACAGAAAGGACAACTTACTATTGCTAAGTTGTTCCGAATTGAGTTGTCTTGCATGTTGCATAACAAAGTGTTTCAGTGTTACCAGACTTCAATGTTCAGGCAGTAGACATAGCTCAGCAGGTAAGGACACTTGTCCACCTGAGCCTGAAGACGGGTGATTCCCAAGACCCACATGGTAACAAGACATCCGACTCTCGGCTTCCACGTGTAAACCATGGCCTAGGAACAACCTCTGTCTCCATCACAGTTCTATTGCTGTGAAGAGACGCCATGGCCGAGGCACTCTTACGAGAGAAGGCATTTGGCTGGGGGCTTGCTTATAGTTCAGAGGTTTTTTTGTTATCGCCATGGCAGAGAATGGCAGCATACAAGCAGACATGCTATTGTGGAACTAGCTGAGAGTCCTAAGTCTCGATCCACACGCAAAGAGAGACTGGGCCTGCTGGTCTGGGCTTTTGAAACCTCAAATCCTAGTCTCAGTGACACGCCTCCTCCAGCAAGGCCATACCTCCTAATCCTTCTCAAACAGTGCCACTCCCTGATGACTGAGTGTCTAAATCTATGCCCCTCAGGGAGCCATTCTCATTCAAACCACTGTGCCCTCACGCCCATCCATACATACATGTAAACATACAAACTGAATGAAACTTCATTCCAGGGCTCTGGTTATGTAGTGCGGTGCAGAGCACTTGCCTAGCATGTCCAAGCCCTGAGTCCCATCCAAGCACTGCAAAACTTTAAAAACCGCAGGCCAGGCATGGTGACAGTAATTGCAGGACAGCGGATACAGTGGGTGATTGTCCCTGATGCTGCTCTGCTGGCCCGGTCCATGGCATCATTGAGGCCTCACACTCATCTTAAGAGGCTACATTACCATTCCTATCTTATGATCAAGAGCAGTGTGGTGCCTCGTGAAGCACATGGTGAGCACTTGGAAAATGCTAAACCCTCATGGAAGAGTGTTGTGTGATTGTGTGCTGGGATGACGTCTGGCTTCTGCAGCAGATCCCGGCTTTGCTCCTTGACTCTCTGAAACTCTGTAACATGGAGGCCACTGACAGCATCCGTCTTTGGGGATCAAGTACTTAGAATAGCACTTTCCCCCTATTTAGTCTAACTGCTGTCAGGGCAGCCCAGTGCCCGGGGACACTGTGAATGTGACTTAAATAAGCAGCAGAGCTGGCTCTTATGAAGAAATGGATGTGGTCTGGGCTCGCCCAGCTCTTCACCAGCTCAGTTGCCCAGAACATGGCGAGCGCTTACTTTTCCTAGCGAAGGAAATGAACAGTGCAGACAAGAAGGTGACTGGATGGATTTGCTGGCATTGTGATGTTGTCTTTTCTTCTTCCCGTAGAACTCCATGAAGGTGATGTTCAAATGCCTTTGGAAGAACTGTGGCAAGGTGCTGAACACGGCAGCAGGCATCCAGAAGCACATCCGGGCCGTCCACCTCGGGTAAGGCAGCCCCTCTTCCCTTTGGAGCTGGCGGAAGCCTCTCAGCGCAGCCCCACAGGCAGGCACCTGGCCTCAGACGCTCAGACACAGCTCCACCTGTGCCTCAAGCTCTTCCTGGTTCCTACAGCAGGGCGATCCTGCCGATAGTCAGCCACTGCGTCACCAGGTCACCAGGCCGCAGAGCCTCCTAAACTTCTGAGTCACCGTATGCTAGTTCTCACTCTGAGCCCTAGGTCCATCTAAAATGGACAGTGTCACCCGTGAGGGTCAAAGATAAACTATGTGCAAGAGACACAAAGCATAAAACACACCACAGGGCTCTGCCCCGCAAGTTGTGACTGTGCGTGAGCACCTCGCGTCTGTACAATGAAATGTGCATTCATTTTTGCAGTAATTGACATTCTGACCTAGAACCTCAGAAGCTATCACACACCTTTGTCAATGAAGCCTGGTGATAAGGTCTGGCTCTGCCTGCTTCTCAAATGATGTTTTCTTCGTAGGCCATAACAACCTTCCTAGGCACGGAACAGTTGTGATTAGCATCATGCAGCTGGGCTCACAGCCAGGGGCAGCAGAGGGTTAACTGTTCCTGCTTTAGTCCTGAGTCTGTGTCGTCCATGTATCTAGGGCTTAGTAGGGACCCTGTGTGACCGTAGTTATCACAAGTGTGCATAAAGCAGACATTACCACCTGAGTGGGTCTGTGTGCTCCATACAGAAGGGTCCTTTTGACAAAAGGGCTGTGGAGGAATCGGGCCGGTGCCTCCTTAACCAGAAAGAAGCATGCTTGGAAAGTGTGTACTCTGAAAACTGGTGTGGGCAAGCCACAAATCCTGTGCAGGCTGCCAGAGTCACACGCCCTGAAAGTGTCAGTAACTATCCGAACCTGGAAATTTCAGTGCAGAGTATACGGTCTCATCCACCATGCCACAACTGCCTCTATATCCCTCAGTCATACTGTCCTCGGTAGGTGTCTGCTCAGTGCCACGTCCACTGATTATGTGTGCAGTGGTTCAAAGAGCGACAGAAGACACAGCCCTGGAGAATCAGTCATGAGAAGACAGAGGCCTTCAGAGCTACAGAAGCAAGCCGTAGAGATGGCTCAGGGACGAGGGTTCTCAGCACAAACACTGATACCCAGGAAATCAAGGCCCCTCTTGAGGTCTACGCCTCATTATTAAAATAATTTAAAAAGTCTCAAACGGAAGCTTTGACAATTTCATTAGAATTTAAAAGGACCCCAGGACAGGCAAACTATAAATTTCAGCTGCTGTGTGCTAGAGAAAGAATGGAGATAAGACGGATTAAAACGCAAACAGAAGTTAAGTCAGCATGGAGGGCAGCCACTCGGCTGTAGGCAGCACTTGGTGAGGACTGGGGCCCTAAAGAAGGAGAAAGAGAGGCTGAGGTGTGAGGAAGAGCTTAGTCCCTGCAGCTAAAGAAAGGGGCAGAGAAAAATGAGTGAAAGTCAGGACTCAGAAAAGTGGGCAGTCGCCGAAGCTCAGAGTGGCATGTGGGAATTCTGGGAAGGTGGAATAGAGTGCCTTGTTAAGGGGCTGGATGTGATGGGGCACACTTCTAATTCTAGCACTCAGGGAGTAGAGGCAGATGGAACTCTGTGATTTTGAGGTAAATCCCAGGACAGCCAGAGCTAAAGAAATACACCCTGTTGGAAATAAATTAATTACTCTATCTACCCATAACAAAGATACACTGTCCAGGTATTTTATTTATAAGCCATAAGCCTAGATTGGGCAGGTTTGGGGCTATTCTCACTTATTTCCCAGCCATAATTCCCATGTCATGTGCTGTTTTTTCTGGCCAGGTGCATAGCATATCATAGCACATCTCCTCTCATGGTGGCCTCCTCCACCTCCGTGTCCTCTCTTCTTCTCCATTCTCTCTCCCTGCAAAACCCTCACTGGATCCTCAAGTCCCATTTCTTCCTCTTGCCCTATCATGGGCTCTGGCCTTCTATTGACCATTTAAATTGGGGAGCAAGGTTTACACAGCATCACTTGAGGTACATGTAGGGGGCGACCAGACCTTGAGAGCCAGTGTTGAGCATTAGAAGACAAGCAGCATCAGACTAACCCACTACACCCTGTATCCCACCAACTCCCCAATATGTTCAAAGGAACAATTATTCCGTTTATCTGTTTAATGTGGCTGAGGTGAACTGTTCTTGCTAGGAGTGATTGTACCTTCCTGAGAGGGTGATTCCTGATTGACCAGCCCAGCTGTACTCTGAGGTCAATTCTCCACCCAGCTAAAGATTTCATTCTCCTGACCAGAAGAAGTACTTTGCTCTTAATGGGTTTTGAATGCTGCTGTGTTTTAAAGAAAAGGGAAAAATTATAAAAAATATAGTAAGGCTCAAGGGACAGATGCTCTTTGAGAGAACATAGAACCCTATCACGTGAGCCCTGGTGCTCTTCAGGGCTGCAGATGACAGCATCTGCCTCCAAGGCCTTTCCTCCGGCACTTTCCACCGCCCTCACCCTTCACACGAGAACCACCGTGAGCCTTTCAAACCAACGTCCATTTCCTAAACATCCCGGGGACCTCGGTAACCTCCACAATCACTGAGGGCAGCCAGGCCCTGCCCGATCACACCAGCCCTCATTCCAGAAGCTCACCCCTGGCGTATTAGCTACTCTTCTGTTACTGTTGTGATGACACACTGTGACCAAAGCACCTGAGAGAAGGAAGAGTTTGTTTCAGCTTACAGTTCCAGATGGCTAGAGTCCACAATGGAGAGGAAAGCACAATGGCAGATGGGGGGAGCTGGAAGCAAAGAGAGCAAGCAGGAAGTGGTTGAGAGCAAGCAGGAAGTGGTTCAGGCTGTAAATACTCACAGACCACCTCAGTGATAGATTTCCTCCAGCAAGGCTATACTTCCTAAAAGTTATATAACCCTCCAAACAGCACCACCAGCTGGGGAGCAAGTGTTCAGATACAGGAGCCTGTGAGGGACATTTCTCAGCATCCCCACCACCTGCAGGTCCTGCTTTCCTCCAAAGCCTCAGCATGCAGGTGGGTACTTACCTGACACTTCTAAACAGCCTATGTAAAAATCAATACTCTTCCCAACCATGGGCCTCTCTCTGAAGGGCTCTCAAATACTGCTTAATCTTTTTTTCCCCATGACTTAACAAAACCTCATAAACTAAGTGGCTGTTTATTAGGGATTTCTTGGACTATAGAAGTCCTATAAAAGTCCCATGGAGCCAGGTGGTAGTGTCCCACTCAGGAGGCAGAGGCAAATGGATCTCTAAGCTCAAGACTAGCCAGGGCTACACAGAGAAACCCTGTCTCAAAAAAACCAAAACAAATAAAAAAAAAAAACCATAAAAACCAAATTTACCATCAAGGCATAGTCTTCTTGTTGTTGTTGTTGTTGTTTCCTGTTAGGAAGTAGAATGTTTTATATGTAGTGTATTCTCCATAAATTGTTCTCAGATTAGTAAATAAATGATGGGTAGGTAGGTAGATGGGCGGGTGGCAGGTAGACTGCTTTCTGAAGCTTACTCTAGTTCTCTAGTTTTCCTTGCTGTGGTATAGTACTGGATGCCATGGAAGTTGAAGGCAGGCATGGTAGTTTATTTGACTCGTGGTTCTGGATGCTGGGTCATGCTGCACCGTGACCATAGGGCAGACATCTCCCCAGCGTCTGGCGAGGGTGCCCTCACTGCATCTGAACCTGATATGGTCAGACAAACCAAGGCCGTGAACTGGTTTTCCTTTCAGAACCACTTGTGCCAATGTAGTAGCCCATCTTCTTACCATCATGCCCCGTCCCCATCTTGTCATCCCGCCCTGCCCCTCTTCCCCAATCCTCTTGACCCTTCCTAATTCTGATTGCTTTTCAAAGACCCTCTTCCCAAATGCCATTTTAACATGAGGATTTGGAAATTAAGTTACTAACAGTGCTGGTTGGAGGGCGCATTTAAATCAGAGCAGAAGCTGATGAAAACCTTCTTCAAATGGGTTAATCTTCAAATGGGGTGGCTGAGTGTCGCAGGGTAAGGTAAGGTCGACAGACCGACAGCAGCTATTCCAGGTGGAGAGAACGGTCTGCACAAGTTGGAGGCGAGAGGACAGATCTCTGAGCATCTGCTCTGCTCTCTCCTGCCCTAGGCGAGTGGGGGAATCTGACTGCAGTGATGGGGAAGAAGACTTCTACTACACGGAGATCAAGCTCAACACGGATGCAGTGGCTGAAGGCCTGAACAGTGTGGCCCCGGTTTCGCCCTCCCAGTCCCTGGCTTCACCTCCCACGTTTCCCATCCCAGACTCCAGCAGAGCAGAAACTCCTTGTGCCAAAACAGACACTAAGCTGGTGACACCGCTGAGCCGCTCAGCCCCCACCACCCTCTACCTCGTGCACACTGACCATGCTTACCAGGTGCGTGCTAAGGACCACACTCAAAAGCAGTAGCGGTCAGGCCTGGGACAGCAGGCTAACACGCAGCAGCCAGCAACTCTGTCGCGTTTTCTATTTTTCCTCTTTGCCAGGATCTCAAGCTATAAGTGGTGGCTCGTGACTATAATCCCAGCGCTGAGAGGCTGAGGCAAAGGTTCATGAATTCAAGGCCAGGGCTGGGCTATGGAGTTTTAAGGGTAGCCTGAGCTACATAGTTATAACCAAGTCTTAGAGAACCAAACCAACAGCAAAAATGGTCTGTTGGCCCAGGGCTATACTCTTGGTCACTCTGGAGGCCAGGTACAAAACCACTGTTACTAGCTGAAATATTTGTAATTAAAAACAAACAAGTAAAAACAAAAAACACTAAGCCTGGAGAGGAAAAATACAGACTTGAGTCTTGTCATCTCAGCTCTGTTAATTTGCTTAATTTTAAGATTTTTAATTTTTTTCTTTCATTTTTATTTTGTGTGTACATACTTGTATATGCACATACACTTGACACATTGCCTATGTAAAGGTGAAAACAAAAACCTTCCTCTCTGGTCCTGAGGATTGAACTCAGGTCTTCAGCCTTGTCTGCAGGCTCCTTTCCCTGCCGAGCTATCTCATCAGCCAAGTCTTTAACCATGTTCATAATACATGCTGTGCAATGACCATCATTGTATCCATTTTCTTAGATATGAGATGTCTAATGAGCAAAATAATGAGAATTATAATGCATATCAATCCCTAAATTGCACTCTTTTCCAAATTTATTGTTTAAGGTATTTCCTAATATGGTATCATATTTTTACATACATCCAAAAACAGGTATATTTGATTAATTTTCAGAAATTCACATCCAAAAATCCATCTCATACCTCAGGTAGATTTCCTTATATGAAAGGCTTCTTTCTGGCTACTCTTTTTGACCCTCTTTAGTCCCTACCTGTTGGCATATGTAACCAGAGTAGCCCTGTCTGTTCCTACAGCCCAGTGTTAGTAATGAGAACTAAGAAGCTGTGGACAGTCACTCTTTCAAACAGCTTTTTCTGCTTCCTGTCTCTCAGGGCACGCCCCAGTGACTAATCCAATCATTCTGACAGCTTTCTCTGGTTTCTGTCTCTCAGGCCACACCCCGGTGACCAGTCCAATCACTCTCACAGCTTCCTCTGCTTCCTGTCCCCCAGGCCACGCCCCAGTGACTAGTCCAATCACTCTCATAGCTTTCTCTGCTTCCTGTCCCCCAGGCCACGCCCCAGTGACTAGTCCAATCACTCTCATAGCTTTCTCTGCTTCCTGTCTCTCAGGCCACGCCCCCGGTGACTATTCCGGGATCTGCTAAGTTCACCCCCAATGGCAGCAGCTTCAGCATTTCCTGGCAGTCTCCTCCAGTCACTTTCACAGGAGTTCCGGTAAGTACGCAAAGCATGGCAAGGTGAGCCAAGTCAAATGTACACTTAGAGAACAAGCTTTGAGATAGACACGAAAAAGATGGAGTCGGTGCCGGAAAGCGCTGCCTCAAATGGCCTAGGCCAGCCTTGAACGCTATGTAGTCTATGATGACGTTTGAACTCTGCTGATCTTCCACCGCCCAAATGCTGCTATTACAGGTACTCAACATCCGATTTAGATTCCAAAGGCATAAGCTTCTTCTTTTTAAAGATTTTTAAAAATTTTTATGTGTTTAAGTGTTTTTCTTGTTTGTATTTCTGTGCACCACATGCATACACTGCCCGTGGAAAGCAGAAGAGGATATTAGATTCCCTGGAACGGGAGTTACAGATAGTTGTGAGCCGCCATGTGGGCTCCGGAAGTCAAGCCCAGGTCTTCCGGAAGAGCATGCTTTTACTGGCTCAGCCATCTCTCCAGCCCCACATATATATTTCCTAAGTGACACTTAGAGATTTATCTGCAAGGCACCTTGTGATTCACATGGGTGCAGCTGGGAAAAGACGTTTTGACTGACACTTTAGAAACCTAGAAGAAACTATTGGCTGTTGGTGCTATAGTTATGTGTTTGGTTAAATTAGTAGCCTGATTCACACCTCTTACAGAAAAGCCGGCGTTTAAAGCCTGAGCAGTCCATGTCTGAGGGATCATTTGAAAGTAAATGAATGCTAAAATATGCAGCAGTGATCTAGGTAGTACATAAAAATTAGCTCAATATATAGAAGTGATCCTGAGAAATCACTGTGAATTAACTTGGCTCCTGATAGTTCATTTAAAAACTCATCGGATCTTACATAGTCCACAGAATGCCTAGAGACCTCCTGCCCAGCAGCCATGCCCAGAGGGGCGTGACTCACTCTTGAGAAGGTTCAGAATTCGGCTCGCAGTAGCAGATGTTACCTTATTTTCTCTTCCCCACCTTGCCCAGCCCTGGCAAGTTCCGGAGGTTCCCAGCGAGTGTAAAAGCCTCCTGAGACACTGGGCAAACTAAGTTACGCTCTACTCATCAGATTTACCAAACTCCATAAAAGCAGTCAGTGAATGGCCCCCAGCTAACAGGGCTTGGTGAGTGGGCCTTTCCAGAAAGTACTCTTGGGTTGTGATCTTTAAGCACTATCATAAATATAGAATAATTTCAAAAGCCACTGAACAGTGGTGGCCCCATCCACTCTCAAGGGGTGACCTTGGACATTCTCTTGTTAGTTTTACTTGTGGCCATCAGACAACTGAACCATTTCCTCTGGGAGACTTTCTCCTTGGTAGACAAAAAAAAAAGCCTAGCGTGATTTGCCATTTGGCCTTACCTGTCTTCGATGGTTAGTGCTGTCAATTTGACAAAAATCTAAAAGCTCCTGGGAGACAGGCCTGGACATGCTTTGGGGAGATTGTTTCGTGTTAATAGAAATGGAAAGGTGGGGCCGCCGGAAAGGTGGGGCCGCCATGGTCGGCATGAATTCCTTGCTGAGTGTTTAGACAATCCTAGGAACTAGCATTAGGAACTAGAGAAGAGAAGAGCCTGCTTTACCGCTCCTGCTCCTGATTGTGGACACGTTGTGTCCAGTGCTTCCAGTTCCACCATTGGCTTCCCTGTCATGGACCAGGATAAACCCTCTCCAGAGTATGTTATCCCAGAGAAAGAGACTGAGATGCCTGCTTTGACAGGCTGCTGTACTTACTTCCCCTATTCCTGTGACCAGCACCCATCAGTAGGAACTGAGGGCTACTGGTCCCCCCATGGTGGGGAAGCCATGGCTGTAGGTGTGTCTATGGCCCGGAGCAGAAAGGTGAATGGTGGTTCTCCATTTGGCTCCATCCTTTTCTTTTTTCATCCAGGGCCCAGGCCACAGAATGGTGCCACCCACACTCAGTGTAGGTCTTTCCCTCCCACCCAGAGGTGTTTCTAAACCTTGTCAGGTTCACAATGAAGATTAGCCACAGTCAGGCCTAAAGTGAAAGCTACAGTTGCAATTCCAGCTACAGGCTGAGTGTAACCGTTTCTCAGCTCCTCACTTTAGCTCACGGAGACGTTCCTAAGCCATAGGCCATGCTGCTCATCAGCGTGGGAGGAGAGCGTGTGAGGAGAGCTCCCTTTGGTATTCAGTTGAATGCAAGGCCGCGTGCTGGGCAGCTGCATCTCTCTTTGCGTGTGTTGCTTTGATCCACAGACTCAATTAGTTGTTCAGGCTGGACTTTAACTCACTCCACAGCCCCGGCACACCTTGAATGTGCTGTCCTGCCTCCAATCGACCATGTTTAGCTTATGCTCCGTCTGTCTGTGAGAGGGGCAGGTTTGAGGCAGGGTTTCCCTGGCTGTTCTGGAACTCACCGTGTAAACTGGTCTGGCCTCGGATTCAGGGATCTTCTCCCTGCCTCTGCCTCCTAAGAGCGGGGATTAAAGGAGCGCACCACCTCCCAACTCTGCTGTGCTCTTTTTAATTAGACCACGATAGAGACATGGTTCTGGTTTTTAACCAGCTGTCTCTTCTCCCCATTTCTAAAAGTGTCTGTAGGATGCCAGCCAGGGTTCCTTATGTTGTTTGTTTTCCAACAATGAAATCTTAGAACTCTTCCATGGACGCTAGCTGTCGATACCCTCCGTTTCAATACCCACCCGCCCACCCCACCCCACCCCACCCCACCCCACCCCACCCCCCGCTTTTTTTGATTTCCACTTTGGTTTCCAGGGAGAGTGCACAGAAAATAGACGTAGTGTCGAGGTTAACTGGAACGTCTACCTTCCGTGGCCATTTCTCATTTTGAGGTGTGTGTGTGTGTGTGTGTGTGTGTGTGTGTGTGTGTGTGTGTGTGTATACTTTTGTGGGTGGGTGTTGACAAAGATTGTCTTTCTCAGCTGCTGCCCCTCATCGTTTGAGGCAGGGTCTCTGAACCCAGAGCACACATTAGTTAAATGGCCGGCTATGGACTCCTGGGTGGCCTGGCTCCCACCTCTACACCAGAGTTACGGATGTCCTGCGTGGTGCTTTGTCCATTCTGCATGGCACTGTGTTTCATACTCAGGTCCTCGGAATTATGCAGCAGGAGCTTCAACAACAACTGATCCTCTCCCAGCCTCCTTCCCATCTCTAATTTATTCTTAGACGGGAGAATTTCTAGTCTCTTCGGTTTGTAATCTGCTTCGGCCAAGACTTAAGATAAACACTTCAGCAGTCGAGCTTGCTGTTCCTATTTTAAGGTTGTGGGTATATTTTTAAAAGCTTTGTTTGACTCTAGGAAGACAGGAATGTAGCTGTAAAATTATTCCTTAGGATCCTGAACTCCTATCAGTGCTTTCAGAGAAAACAAAGTTGAATGCCCCTGTCCTGCCACTTACTTCCTAACTGTGCGTCCACGCAGCCTCGGACTGGCTCGTCCACTGACTCCATGCCAGTCGGTATGCATGCCCTGAACCCTGTGAAATACAGAGCCGGGCAGAGTCTAGGAACACGAAGCTCCTCGCTCTCCAGTAGCTTCAGATAGCAACTCTCACCATTTTAAATTATGAAGAACATTAAGGATGGGTTTCTCTAAAAATTCCAAAGAGAATAGTTTCTATTTAATGAAAATCTTTTCTGTCCTTGTACTCCCAAACAAATGCCCAGAGGTTGTTGTCCTGGGTTCAATGTACCATTTGTCCCTCATCCCTGAGATCTAGTGTTGAAGAGAAGCCTTGGCCCTTCTGAGCTGTCCCCAGGTCTCCTGGCTTTCGATTTGTTCACGTTTGTGCCAGATTTCTCAAGTACTGGCGTTAGTGAGCCCCAGCCAGCATCCGAGCCCTTCCCAAAGTCTAGCCGTGAAGTCTCCTGTCTGCAGACGCCACAGCCTGCTACCCCTGCTTCTCTAGCCCGAGGCTGAGGAGTGGGCAGGAGCCCTCATTGGTCATCTAAGCGGGAGGTATGGGTGGCAGCTGTGTATTTCCCTGAAGCTGCATGTCCAGCATTGAGGTGTCGACTATTTGCCTCTGGGGAGGGCTCTCAATTTGTAGTCCAGCATTAGAGCTGTGTTTTCACCTGACTTTTTCTAGTGTGTACAGTCAATAGTAAGAAAGGTGGGAGTAGGGGCTCAGGGAGAAGACACACTCGGTGGTCTCTTCTTGTTAAGGTGTATGTGCGTGTGCACTGTCTGGTCTCTTCTTATAACACTAATCCTACTCTCACAACCTCATCTGACTTTAATTCCCTGAAAGGCTTATCCTTTAATACACCTAGCTCAGGATGTAGAATTTCAACATAAAATTTTAGAGGAAGCAGGGAGGCCAGGCATGGTCTAGTTCCAGCACTTGAGAGGTAAAGACAGAAAGATCAAGAGTTCAAGGCCAACGTCCACCACATAGTTTTAAAAAAACAAATGAGGATAGCCTGAGCTACATGATACCTTGTCAAAAAAAAAAAAAATGAGGAGGTGGGGTCCAGCTGGAGGAAGTGGGTTACTGTGGGTGGGTCTTAAAGTTCTTGTTTGCTGCCAGCCTGACCTGCTTTGCAAACTCAAAAGTTGAGCAGGCTGTGCCCAAGCTGCCACCTTGCCCTCTCCTAGCATGGTAGACATCATTCCCTGAACTGTGAGCCTAGATAAAGATCTCCTGTGATCATTTCTGTCATCTATTCCATCTAAGCACAGGAAAAGTAACTGGTGAAGACGCTTGGGTTTGATTGATTGATTTATTTTATTGTCTAGAAATGGTCTGAAATGGGACTGAAAGATTCTTTCAGTCAAAAGTCTTTTCTAGTCCATATGACAGAAGATTACAAAGAAAATTCTCTAAAACACATACAGAAGGGCATGGCAAATCCGAATCCCACCCATGAACTCTGACCCTCGGGGCAGTCATATAACCTTTCTTAAACAATCTCCTCCGTTCCAAAACAGCCCTGTAGAGTGAGGTATGGCTCAGCACAGGGGGTGGCAGGCAGCTAGCGTCGTGGGATGCCCACTGTCCTGTGGTCAGTGTGGAAAACAACAAAGTCAAATCTTCCTATGTGAAACATGTCCCAGATACCGCAAGTGTCTCACTCTCTGCAGAGATTCGCCATGATGGAAAACTACAGGTTAGAGTCCTGAACTCACGGGGAGTCTCGCGCACTCAGTGAGCATGGTGTGGTCACATAGCCTAATGATTATTTATTTATAAATAATAGCATATGGTCCTATCCATAGTGATACACATTCTTTATATTTAGTAAAATGTACTTCAAGGTAGACGTTTGAAAGAGTTTGAGATGCAGGGCAAAGGCTTTGTAGAATGTAGAGAGCTGGCTGGTGAGAACAAGCTGGACAAGCTCGAGGTCTGTCCCTGAGCCCACACAGAGGTGGCACACGACAATGGGCTCTTGCCGGAGTAGACCTGGCCGTGCTGGTTTTCAGTGTTTGGAACTTGGAGCTGGAAACGCCATTGTTTGCTCGGAGCTTACTGGGCTTCGCTGTGGGGGTAGGAAGACAATGACAGAGAAATGTTGCCAACAGAAGCGTGCCCACTCCACCAGTGTCTGGGGCCCGAGGTGAGTTAAATGGCAGTCACACATTAATCCGCACAAGTCCTATCTGGTTAGCATAGCTATCTCGTACCAGCTACAAGCCCTTTGTATTCTTAGCCCCAGAGTTCCTAACCTCAGTTTAGTCCTGACTTCATTTTAACTCAGCATTTGAGAACAAAACCCTCCTGCTTTGGGTTTTGTGCTCCCAGAAAGGAGGAATGGATCTGCTCCGTCAACCCGACTGTCCTTGTTTCCCAGGTGTCTCCGACACACCATCACGCAGCCGGCACAGGAGAGCAGAGACAGCACGCTCACACCACCCTGTCCTCCCCGCCCAGAGGGACAGTCACCCTGAGGTATGACTGCTCCATGCTGCCTATTTCACCTCAAAGGGATGTCCTAAGAAACAGAGAAATAGCAAAGAGGAAGCAAACTATGACCCACTGTAAAATGTCTTCCCAGTCCATGAAGCACGTTTCCTTCCCTTCCCATGGTTTCCAGTGCATAATAGTTAAGGGCACTTGCAGTTTGTGGGATAGACAGCAGTAACCGCTGTCCTGCACTGCCTTCTGTAGGACATGACAATAAGTAAGTTTCCGTCTCTATCCAGGAGAGTCTCCCAGGAAGCCTAAACCAGAATTCTCAGCACTGGCAAGACACTGAAAATTAGGAAGAGCAGTGTTGTTCACTGCTGTTTGGGCTTTGTGTATTTTTCTGGTTGTTGTTGTTTGTTTTGTGTCAGGCAGGGTATGTGGGGGCAGGGACAGAAAATGCATACGGATGCGTGCTGTGGTGCACATGTGGAAGTTTGAAGACAGCTCAGGAGTTTGTCTTGGTGCCGTGTCTCGGTCATCCATCACAAGCAAGCTGGTCGGGGAACTTGCAGGGATCTCTGCCAGCCCCTCCCACCTGGCTGTAGATTACAGGCAATGCTGGCACACGCTGTCCCATCCAGCTCCGATAGGTCCCAAGCATGCACCTCCTGCTTGCCAAGCAGGTGCGCCCAGTCCACCCCCATAGCCCCTTATGCTTACCTCCTTACCCTCACCCCACGGCCAAGGAGACATTTCTACGGATGGGATTCAGAAACAGATTCAGTGCAATGGCCAGAGAAATACCCAGCTCTCTGGGGAGCTCCTACTCCATTCCGGGTGGGACTTTTCTTCTTCTGTTTTCCCCCTTATCCTTCTGAACTCTCCTCAGAAGGCCCACCCAGGTCCTGTCCCTAAACCTGTCTGGTGCTGTCTGTCTTGCAGGAAGCCCAGAGGAGAAGGCAAAAAGTGCCGCAAGGTTTACGGGATGGAAAACAGGGACATGTGGTGCACCGCCTGCCGCTGGAAGAAGGCCTGCCAGCGGTTCATCGACTGAGCGGGGGGCAGGCTCGCCCCAGCCATTCCTGCCTCTCCCTCCAAAGAGAGCTACTCAAGGCCCAGGGAAGGCCCTCCTGGAATTCTAGGAGTATAATTCCTTGGTGAATTAAAGCAGAAACTCAGCACCGCGCTGCTCTGAGAACTGGGCAAGAGCACCAAGCAGGACTTTTCCCTTCGAAGGAAAAGCCAGCTTCCTTCGCTATCATCAGGTCTTAAAGCTGGTCTTCTGTAGCAGCCAAGCCAACCAGGCCCATCTCCCCTAGAGAGAAGGAGATTTTCATAAGCTTTCTGAACTGTGGCACCTTGGAGGGTCTTTGACACCGAGAACGGTACGCCCACAAGCTACACAGTATGAGGTAGCAGTTGTATAAAGGACAGTACCCACCTTGTGAATAGGCCTCTCCCTGTTTTCCGTCCAGCTCCTTGGAGCAGTCCGCACCATGACGTATTTCAAGAAAGAACTTTTCTATGTCTGTTTTGTTTTCAAGAAGGACCCAAGTGGAACCACTGTAAAGACGTTAGCTTGCAAGCTCTGGGTAGCATACGGCCAGAAGTGTTTGGCCGTGGGAATCCCGTCAGCCATCACCTGAGGTCAGGACACCAAGAGGCACTACAGAAAGCATCTGGGGATTGTCCTTGGATGCCAAAGGTTGCACCGACTCTGTCTGCCACGGCTCAGATGAGAGCTGTGCCAGTAGCAGTCTGGTAAGCCTTGATGCTTCCTTCAGGGATATCGCATACTACAGCTTGGATAGTGTGCCCTGCTTGGTCCCGCCAAGATGGTACCAAGACCCTGGGTTAGCATCTTGCTCTCCAACTCCGCCCAGGTAGAAAACTCCAGACTGGCCAGCAGGTCTGCTTCCAGGAGAGCACAGCTGACCTGCCCCTGCCTGTGGGAAAGACCACTGGGGCCACAAGCCAACTGCCATTGTGAGTGCACTTTTCTAGATGTCATGCTTTACACGGCTAGGGGATGAGTTAGTGGACTCGGTGACATATATGGATGATGGAAAGCTAAATTTTGTTGTCTTATAAAAATATTGGAACTATGAATTAAGAATTTGCTCAGAAAGTAACCTACAGGATGCCCAAAAGCAAATGCATCTTAATATAGGACTCTCCATTCGGTAGGGCCAAGGCTTGGTGCCAGCCGTTGGGATGTCTATGCCAGTGGACTTGGCTGTTTGAAGGGTAGAGCTGGGAGCGTCCGTCAAGCCTTGTCAGGACGCTTACTCTCTGCCTGTCCTGCTTACGAGACATGAGTGTCCTGTACCTGTGCATGGTAAGAGCTCCTTCCAGGAGCCGCTGGGTAGGGATGGGGAACATGGTGTCAGCCATATGAATGTTATTGAAGTTGCACAGAGGAAAGCTTAATATATGTCTACAGATTGTACATAGTGCTTTTTTACAAAGTAGAAGTCCTGTCGGAATCAGAGACGCCTCTTTTTATGTAAGGGGTATGTATAGAGGTTCTACAAGGGAACATCCCCAAACTGGTGCATTCATGTATTTTGGCAATTTTATTTTTTAAATCCATGTGGCTTTTTATCACACAAATCAAGGAGAACAGGAAAGAGATCCTGATCTTGTCCTTCGGATACTTAAAAGCAAAACCTTTATCTCGAGAAGAGAGAAAGCTTTATCTGATTTCCCTGTAGGCTGATGATCAGCGTCAGCCATGCCAGCTGTTCCAGATGTTTTGACCTGCAACCAGGAGACGGCATTTTGTTTTTCAAGTCCAGAGCTAGAGTGCTTTACCCTGGACATGTCCTCTCTCCCGTGTCCTGCAGCCTCACTGCCCTGAAATGGTGTTCTGGCTGCTCCAAGAGGTCCTGAGCAACTGTAGATCATGTCCGTTAGCTGCTTGGTCAAGTTCACCATGCGCTTAAGTAATAGGTGGGTCCTAGGCCACAGGGTTCTCAGCAAAGCTCCCTCAGATTCTTTTAATCGCAGGTGAAGACTTTAATCAAAACAGTAAAGTGATGTGAAATTAAATCCAGCTTCTCTTGAAGAACTTCGAGGTGAAGTGATGCTTTCTGCATGAGAGCCGTCCTTAGGGCGCTCAGCTCTCTCCCCCACAAACACAGCCTGAACCTGCTTGTCTGGCAGACCTGAACCTGCTTGACTGCGCTTATTGTCAGCACAGTCACCACAGCAAATGCACCTGGCCTGGATCCCTCGTTTTCTCTAAAGCCTTCACCATGCCAGCCCTTGGGCATCCCCAGCCCTGCCTACGGCCCTAACCTGCAGGTCAGCCCTAGGCACCGTATCCTTTCTTCCCTGGCTTCGAAGGTGCAGGCCAATCCTGAGTGCAGTGCTGGACAGTGTGCCCATTCCCTGTGTGCAAGGGTGCAGTCCAGGGGACCAGAGAGCTCTGGCTGAGATGCAGCTGTCACTGGTTGTATGAGTTACATTTTTAAGTAGTTATTTTGATATTTGGGGAACCAAATGAAGTGCCAAATGAAGCCTGACTTTTCATTTCATGCCATCTCCATGAAACTAAGTTCTTTTAGTGTCTTCATTTTGTGGAGCAACAGAGAAAGGAAGGCTAAGAGTTGGCTGCTAGCCTGAGGCTCTGCGCCCCCAGGGCTGACAGCCCCGTCTATAAAAGGAGCGGTGAGGTAATGAATTTCTGTCCAATGGAAATGTCTGATTCTTCTTCCATGGTGCCCTTTCTTATGAGGAAAAAGCCTGCCACAGTGATTGGCAGGACACCCTCCAGCCAGCTAGGAAGCAGTGTGTGCAGTAGGCGATCGCTTCCAGCCTTAGCCTCCCCAGAATATGGACAGTGAAAGCCGGTGAGACAGCATGGAGAAACCCCCAGGTAGCATATGTGTCAAGGGGGCCGTGCAGGAGACCTACGCACCCTGTCTTCTGCTCATCTTCTTGGGCTGCTCAGCCAAGAATCCTCCATGTCTGCCACAGATGTCCAAACCAAGAGGCTTTGGCCAGGACCGTCCATGCTCACCTTCTCCCACCCTATGTCTGGGAAATGAGGTTCTCTGGACCGGCAAAAGCCAGCACCAGGAAGAAATCAGTGGTTTCCAACCAGAGTGGGCCTGTAGTGCCCACTGACAGCCAGCAGCATGTCCAAGAGGTCCCCTTGAGGAAACTCCTTGCCTCCTGTGACCAAGCCGCAAATAAAGATCATCTGTAGAGAACAGCACTGGCGTTGGACTCTCCAAATTTTGAAGCCAAATTGTTCCCCGTTGCAATTCAAGATGACGAGCGTTGGAGTCAGCCATCCCTGGTATCGGAGTGCACCACACTGTGGCCAGAAGCCCTGGGCTTAAGGTGAGCCAGCCCTGTAAGAGCGTCTGCTTCGTCTCTCACTTCAGCCGCACTGCAAGACAGCGGCGGCATCGACTAGAGAAGGCTCTGAGAAAAGAGGTGACACGATACATACGGGAGAATAAGTTGAGCATGCTACTGTAGCAGAATACTGTAAACTACTCATTCCTCAGGGAAACAAGGATGATGTGGGAAGAGATCTGGAGAACCCCGTGACTAGGAAGATTTTTTTTAACCACCTCAAGTCTTTTCTTGTCAGAACAAGTTTTTCTTTATGTAAACTCTCAGTATCATTTCAAGACAAATCCATGTCAGCTGGACAGGCAGGCGACTTCCGTGAGGTGTGGCCGAGGTACCCCATGCATAACTGTCTCTTTGTAACTGGCCTAAAGCCGACTGATGTGTGAGCCACAGGTGCAGAGCCTGCTGGGTATTCATAGACATGGCGAGGCTTCCTCTGAATGTAAACATAAACAAAAGGCCTTGCTGTTCCCATTGTAATCTTCCGTCTTGGGCTGCTGTTTATTAGCATCCTCTAAGTGAGAGAAAGCTGCCCAAGGCCTGTGGTTTGCTTTAGTTGCATGTTCAGGAGCGCACTGCCATGGACTCCTATGGACAAGGTGCTGCCTTTTCTCAGATCCGTAGGATTTCCACCACCCACATGAGCTGTAGCATTGACCTGTGTGCATATGTGCAGCTGAGTGGAGCCAGCATGGCCCGTCACCGTGACAGGCGGCAGTGTGGGTCATTTCAGAGGCCATGTCAGGCACATGGGTCAACTGGCAATTTTATTTCTGTAAGAAAGAAACCTACCAGCAGCACACAGGTGCCCCCGGTCCTCCTACCCATAGGGATTCCTCCTTGTTACAACCGTTTCTTCCCGCCTTTTCTGAGTTGTAAATAGCCACATGGGAAGTTAGTAAACAAATGAGGTTAGCACTTTTAGGTACCAGTTGTCCTGAGTAACTGTACTCCAACAAAGCAAATATGAAATGAACTCAACTGGCTTCTGCAGGCGGACCCGGAAAAGGCCCGTTTCCAATGACACACATGCTTTAAAGAGAGTACCTATCACAGGGCCAGGGGTCAAAACGGGAATTTTTATCTCCTGTCCTGCTTTGTAAATAGCTCCTTCTTTTCCTAAGACAATCTCATGTTTTATAACCTTTGTTGTGTGTGTCTTGAGAATCAACAATGGTAATGTGTTATGGTAAATGTAACCTTAAATACAATAATAATTACAACTTAAATTTCCAAATGGAAGAAATAGACTGCTTAGGCTTCTGCAAGAGACATGACACTTTTATAATAAGCATTAGAACTTAACTTCTCAAGTTTAACAGAACTGGAAATATTTTACAAGATACCGTGTTTTATAATCACAGAGAACATGAACACTTTGTGGGAAATGACCTTGGTTTTATACATTGTAGCTTATTTTTTAAATGCAGTATTTTAACTGGCAGGAAGTGTAGATACGGCACACAGTTCCTGCTCACAATCCAAGGGCTATGTCTCTTTTAAGCAAGTGTTTGATGCGTATCTTTTCAATTAACCCTCTGAGCAAGGGTAGAAATGCAGGACAGATAGAAAGGTCATTCACAAGAGAAACAATGAAGCAGCAACTATTCCCTCATCGTGACCAGCATCTTTGTGGGGGCGGGGGGACGTCACATGAAGACTCACCTTCCATAGTTTAATCCTAAGATGCTAGCACATAGGCTTCTAGGCCATGGGAGGAACACTCCTCGAGTGTGATATGAATTCTCTTAGGAGTTTTCACCTATGAGAACTATATGCCCACATTTAATAAGCAAACGTCACTTGGTGGTAGTGTCTAAAACCGTGGTATCTATGTTTTGTTCTCACCACTGCCAACTGAGAGATTTTCTCATCAGGACCGTTTGACTCTTGTTTGATTTCACGAGGAAAAATTCACAGGCACATAAAGTTGTGAGCAGAAAGTGGCAGTATCCCCATGGGACGTAAGAAATGGGAGCCACACAAACAGTTGTGAGCATTGCCAAGGCTATTTTAAGCTGTTCCACATCCTCAAGCCCACTCACTGTTATAGAAAACATCTTCCCAAGAGTTTATTGACTCAAAAAGCTAGCCCAGTTCAGCCAAGTATGCAGACAGCTTCAAAACAGAAGCTGAGGTGTGGCGGCTGTGTGCCTGCTGGATAACTTACCAGTTACTCCAGACGTCGTTCTGGCTCTGGTTCCCTGGAAGGGTTACAATCTGGTCAGGGGGAATTAGAAAGGCATCGTGTGAAGGAACCCCTGGTACAGCCTTGCACCCAGTGTCTGAGCGGGCTGGCCTGCAGCCAGCTCTCCATGCCATCCCCTTGGATAGCAGCACTGATGGATGGCATTTGGGTGCCCAGCAAGTTTTTCCTGGCACGCGGTTTTGCACTGCGTGCATGGAACTCTCTTTCCAGAGGCTGTGCATTTAGACGCCTTAGAACAGCTGGAAAAGGACTGCAGATGTTCAGGGCGTACCAGGACCCACAGTGGAAGTGGTGTTGGACTAGGCAGCTGACATCTACTGAAGAGGAAGGACCCTCACTCAGCTTTTGACAATCAAGACCCACAGGCATCAGGCCAGGTTGCCCAGATCCAAACTGGAGACGTGGCACCACCTGACAATAAGTGTTGACCACTAGCATGGGTTCTCAGTCAATAATGCAGACCAAAGAAAAGCTGTGTGGGGGCAGAGGCCTCCTGTAGCACTGCCTTCAGCTGTGGGAATCAGTTCCACACTCCTTAGCTAACAGGCCCAAATTCATCCACGAGCACCAGAGACTCATGTGCTGGTGCAATCTGAACAGCAGACATTTCAAAAGAGGAAAGAAGCTATTCCTCCCTAGAGAGTATTCTCCTGGAAGACAAACTACAACTGCCCTCGCTTTAGATTAGCCTTGCCCCGATCAGAATGCACTGAGCTGTCACCCAGTTCTTGCCAGAGCTGCCTCCTGGCATACCCAGGCCACACCCCAAAGGACTGAAGAGCTGTAATCCTGACTCTTACTGTGTCTGCTACCGTGACCACTGTGATGAAGGGCTGGCAAAGGAAAAACAGAGGAAAAAGGAAGGAAGGAAAAGAAAGTAGTCACGTGCCTTTTGTGGAGGCAGCCAGGTGCCCTGAAGCTTTACAATGGCACGTGGTACCTCCCATGCCAATGCTCTCTGCCCTCTCTCCATACTTCCTAGGCCATCCCTCTCCTTGTTCATATATACATAATATAATTTATATATATATATATATAAAACTTGGCCTCTGATCTGGCAAGGCCCTTGCTTTGGAACTAACAGGCACTTAGTGTTTTCAGGAGCCCATTCACCTTAAAGAAATTTTTTTCCACATAGAAAATCATAGTGTCTTTCTCAGAGTGCGAAATAAAACTGAGA
This sequence comes from Rattus rattus, assembly GCF_011064425.1. Lineage (NCBI taxonomy): Eukaryota > Metazoa > Chordata > Mammalia > Rodentia > Muridae > Rattus > Rattus rattus. The sequence continues at coordinate 143,509,082 of NC_046156.1, read as the reverse complement.
ATGACTATGATGCGTGTGGAGGGTGTGCAGATTAGACTTTTCACTGTTCTGAGAAAGTACATTATTTTAAACTGTCTTCTCTTGAAGTCCTGCTATTACAGGGGCAGTTCTATATGGTAAAGCAGGTCTCATTCAGACATTACTTCCTTTGATCTCCATATGGAGCTAGTATAGAAAACAAATCCTAAGGCCACTCTCCCATGCAGGCCGAGACACTGGAGCAAACCTGTAAGTCAGCGCCATCATTGCCTGCAGAGAGGCTTGGCCCGGCTGTCCTCCACTGTGACTCAAGATTCCCAGGGCCCCACCACATTCTCAGGCCAGAAGTTAGGAGCACTCATTTGTGTCACCAAGTGCAAATTCAGTCATCCAGTGAAATGGTCATGTAGAGGAGTTTATTAGCTAAAGCAATACTCTAAATAAAAATGTTGAATCCTTAAGGAAAGAAAATATTTTGCTGCTGGCCTCTAGCCTTTCAGACTGTGTAAGTTTAAATTGATACTAGATGATGCTTTCAAAACCAGCTCAAAGTTAACGTTTGTGGAACCAAATCAAAAAGACCTTTAAGCATGTTAGAAGTGCCTAGGTCAGTTGAGTTGTGTAAATTTGAATGCAGTTTAAATGATGCTGGCAGATTTTGAGATGGCTTCCATTATGGATGGTTTCCTTTATAGGCTGCCCGATACATGAATGAACTCCATCCCAGGGTGCCAGGGCGAGCATCCCAAGTTCAGAGTAAAGCACTCACCAGGAATCTGGTCATAGGACTGACTAGAAAGAAGCCCAAGAAAACTAGATTGGCCAGTTACCTAGTTCATGAGCAGGTTTCTGTTTTCTTATCATTGACGATGCTACTGTGTTTTAAGTAACTCAGTGCTGGGAAACAGAGTTGGTTTGCTCCTTTCTACTCTGACCAAAAGACAGCCGAGTGTGTGGTTTGCCACCTGTGCTTGACTGACAGTACACAGGGAGGGCCTAGTGTTAATGGACACAAGCAACGCAAATAACTAGATGTCAGGTTAGAATCAAATAGTAGTTTGTTCTTTTTTATAAAATGTTCTTTTTCAGCGGACATTATTGAATTGTGAGCCTCCAGAGAGAATTCCCCCTTTTATGCTCTAAGGCCACTATAAGCAGTCCTTAAGACTGAGTAATTATTTCACTTTTTATTACAAACAAGTCTCCCCAAGTTTTTCATTCAGAAAATTAGCCAAAGTAGAACATGGCAGCCCCTAGAAAAGGCAAGAGAACTATGACTGAAGAAGGAAGCCTTCGGGGAAACACAGATGCCTCCTGTTTTCTTCTGCTCTGTCTCCAACCATGACTGAAAACAGAAATTGTAAAGGAGACAGATCTTTAAGTGAGTCTGAAAAAAGAGTCCCTATCTAACTGCCATTTCTGCCATCTTGGCAGATTGCTGCATAGACACTTTCTTTCCCTTCTTGGTCCTCATCTCCTAATCCAGAAGTCAAATGTGTTCATTTCCAGATCCAGAGATGAGCCTAAGTTATTGTTACTTAGTTACTTAATGCTTGCTCTAAAGTCACCACCCCAGGGAGTGGAGTGGATGCTTAACCTGGGGATGTTCATTTTGCTCGGTAAGTGGCTACCCTCCCTGTGAGAAGTGGCCGCTCCCTGTCTGAACAGACAGTCTCTGGGCTGAGGCGAGGATCTGCATTGGCACCACCACCCTACCACAGAGAAGCAGCATCTATTCCCTTCCATGTGCCTTAGGGCACTCAGTGTGGTCACCCACCCAAAGCTAGAGTCAGTGAGACAGTATGCTGTGTTAGGGCGGCAGCAACCCAGGAGGGCTTCAGACTAAATTCTTGCAGGCACTACCCCCACCCCACCCCACCCGCTCAAGGGTTAGAGCGGGTGAGATTGGCCTCCACCGTGTGATGATGGAGTGTAATTGTTCTGTGTAGATCTCTGGAAAGCAAAAACTACTGCCATCTGCTCACTGTGTTAATCATTCCTTCCCCCAGGACAGCCCCAGCCCTCATTTCAGGCACTGACAGCAAGACAGGAAAGAGAAGGCTCACTGCGGGAATCGGGAATTGGGGCGGTTCTTGGGTCTGAGCTACCCCTCAGGGATCCATCCCTGAATGGGGGAAGGACGCCTAATGTGGCAGACTGCAATCAGAGGGATAACTTTTTTAGGCCCTCTCTCTATATCCTTATTAGAAGTAGGTGGCTGTGACGTGGCGTGATCAACCCCTGTGGTGTCTCAACAGGGGAAACTGATCACGGGGAGAAAGCTTCAGATGAAATCTAGATGCTTCAGAAAGTACACGGTGCTCCCAAAACATACTATCTCCATGACTTCCAAACAAATACCCCGGGTGTAAAAACAGTCAGGGTGGTGTAAACATTGCCCTTGCTCCGTGGTTTCCTACAGTACACCTAAAATTCCTATTTTTGTAACGATAAGACTGTGGTCGGTCACGTAAACACTCTTATGAATTAACTAGTATACCCTAGTATAGTTTCCAAATATATCATATCATATAGTCCTATATGCGTGGAAGCACTCAGGGGAAGAAAGTACATGCTAGGTCCCAAAGGGTTCAAGACTATCATCAAAAACAAATGCCAGGTGACCTGTGGCCATTGCTCGAAAACGAGGGGGCTGGGAGGGGACGATTGGCTGATGATTCTCAGCTGCCCTTAGTGGTGGGAATCAGCATATTCTGCCCTTAAAGGTAAGCCATCCTTTGAAATTTTCAACACCAAATCTTAAAGTATGAAAAAGAAAGTTACCAGATATTTAAAGTGAGGTCGTTGGTGGAAATGCTGTCTGTAGCTCTGCTTACAGTGTGTGTGGTAAAAACAACAAAAGCCGTGTCTGGGCGACACTGGCTTAGCGTGGGTGCAGGCAGGGGTGGGCGATGACTGAAGGGTGGGCAGCAGCGCTCTCCAGTACACAGAGGTCTTTTGAGGTACAATCTTTCCATCGTTTCAGGGGTAAGTACTTCCTTACAAAGTCTTTAATAATGAATGAATGTATAAAATGATAAACTATGCATTTTCAAAGAGAAACATGTATTTTGTATCAAATCCAAGTACTTTTTTTCATAGAGATTTATCACAACTACAGATTATTCAAAATAAATGAGAATGCCAATCCTCATAAGGGTGTGGGGTGCCTTTGTTTTCACGCTGATGATTTCAAGACAGCGCATCCAGACTCGGATCTGAAAAAGCTAGCCAGTGCAGTGGGTGAGGAGGACACGCCTTCTCCTGGAGGGCACCACTAGCACACTGCCCACTTCTGAGAGATGGATTAGCAAGTAAAAGGGGCCTTGAGTGTGGCTTAGGGATAGAGCTCTTGCCTGACTTTCGAGGAGGCCTGGGTTCAGTCTCCAGCACTGCAAACAGTAACAATAAGCAGGCAGGCAAAACTGTAGAAAGTTACCATTGCATTGGCTAAAGATGACCCAGCTTAGACGGTTGTGGCTAATTCTCAGTCCAGCCGTGGATGAGGAAGAGTTTAGGTTATAGTTTTCAAAGAACAAAATATAAATTATTTGTCTGACAAAGCAAATAATTGATTTTTTTGTTCAAAATTACATGGAGGTGATCACTTATATTTGAAAAATCTGTACAGAATATACCCAATTCTCTCCAGCCTTGTGCTGATGGGCCTTTCCACTGGTAATGGTTCTTTCCTCCTTTGGTCAGTACTCACCCCATTACTCCAGCATCTCCCCACCACGTGACAATGAGGAAATGAACCCCACTTCTCTGCTGTTCTGGTTCTCTTTGTGTCTGCTGAGGAGGTCTCTAGGCTGTTTATAACATGGGAAAACACATTTCTAACCCTGGTACTTAAGGTCATACGAGATATGTCTGCAACCTAAATAGAAGATAGAGGGGAGGGCGCTGTGTCTTTTTACATGGTTTTTAGCCAAATCCAGATGTTCTGATACTCCGTTTCTGAATCCTTTCTGACTGTAGATACTGCCTGCAGAGGTTCAGGCTGACATCCTTTTCTGAGACTGTTTTCAGCCGAGCTCCTTGCCAGTTTTTGGCACATTGTACATAGATAGTCAAGTGTTTCAATGATGTCGGTTTTTTTCTAAATGCTGTTCTCTAACACATTTTTTTTTTTTTTTGGGAAAAAAAAAGTGTCTTTGTTGTTCTGGACTTTGTGTGTTAGTTTTACAAAACATTTCCTAAGATTTAACACCAGGAAAAAATATTTTAACATAAACTGGTGCTAATTGGAAAAGAAGAAAATTTTCAGCTTCAAGATTTACAAAAGAAAATGTTCACACCAGTTAACTGCACTTTCCCAAGGGGATGGCTGCTGTCCGCTTACAATGGGCATCAAGAGGACCAGCAAAAGTTTACAGTATTGATGGCCCATTGATGTGTCCTACAGCAAGGAGTCCTTGTCCCCCTAGAGAGGAGGATTTGCTGGGTAGTCCTCAAAGCATGTAGTAGAAGGAAGGGTGTAGAGTCAACCCTTTAGAAATAGTCTTCTGGTCTTTGGACTTTCATGTTTTGTAATGCTTAGCCGTAACAATGAATATGGTGTTGCCAATCTAGTCTGACTTCATCGTCATCCTGTACTGACTCTGTGTATGGTTCTACCCTTGGCTTGCACTGGCACGAACCAAGCCAGGACACAAGTCTTTCAGAAAGACCATTCTGATTTCTATGATGTTCACACACATGAATTTAGATGCACTTGTAACTGGTTAATTACCATGAAATAAGTCTAACTTCCACTTAATAAAAGGATTTTTGTGTATCTGCTTCTATTTGGTAGCCATTCATTTATGTAAAACGTTTATATCAAGGGTTGTTGGTGTGTGGTTACTTGTTTAGTACTGTGGAAGAATGTCTAAAACAACTTAAGGGAGAATGGGCTTATTTTGGTTCATAGTTTATGGATCTGTAATCCATCACGGTGAGGGGCATTGAAGCAAAAGTCTCATGTCCATGACAATCAGCTATGCACATCTTGGTAGAATAAAACTTAGTCTCCACCCAGTCTCCCATAGCTTCCCAAACCAGGGTCACCAGCTAAGGACTCCATGTTTAGACACATAAGCCTGAGAAGCACATCCAAACTCACCAGAGGGTTTGGAGCTTAACGTAGGCCTGTGAAAGCTATTTAGAAGTAAAGCTGTATGTTCCTCAACTGCTTACCATCAAGGCCATCCCCATGCTCATACAGATGCACATCCCTATGCTCAGCCTGCTGCCCCACTGAACCACTGCCTAGACTGATAACTGCTCGCCTGTGTTTATGACCCTATGCAAAGAAAACAGTATCTAGTGTCCATTCTGGTTCTAAACCAACTGGTTTTCCTGTAGAGGCCGGTTTTCCACTAGAACTCACTATGTCCACCTCCAAAAGCCAGTACATACAAGCAGCAATGGGCCTCAGATGTCAGTTTGCCCAGAGGTGGGAGTTTTGCCTCTGGCTAGATGAACGCTGGTCTCTTCAAGACTTAAACTTTTAAGGATTGGGATGATCCTGAAGTTGTTTTCCTGGCATAGACAGTTTCCCGTTCTAGTCCAGTCAGCCACAGTGAGTGAGGCATGTGACTCCTCAACTCCTCGGGGGCGAAGAACAGTTCTTTCCCAACTGTTGGTGGACAGTAGACTTAGTGCCCATGCTTTAGCCACAGATGAATGGGTAAAATGAGGATTTCCTGCAACGTCACATGTCCAGGCATGGATGAAGGTCAAAATGCTCTGCCCTGATACTCAAGATGACTCCAAATAGCAAATCTCATTTCACCTTCATCTGAGTCCTTCTAAAACAAGAACACATTGTCTGGTTACACAGCATGCGCACATTAGGGTGTGGCTGTTATGTCGCTAGAATGACTACCCCACTGAGGTTCGTGTCTACCCTATGGAGGGGAGGACTTGTGGTGGGCCCTGCAGTTGGAGACCTATCTTACCCCCAGCCTAGTCAACTTCCACTCATAGAACCTCCATGGTTGCCTTGTCTTCAGAACAGGGAACCTTGGGTATGACAACCTCTCCTGAGATGCCAGGTGTAGGGGAAGGGACTGAGGTTACCTCCTTCTTCCCGTGTACCAGGCAACAGGACTGGGTGCTTTCAAACCTCAGTTCTGTGGAGCCAATGGTGGGGCCTCTCGTCTGGAGTTTTGCTGCTGTAATTTCAGTTAGTTGTGGCCAGTGAGCATTACTGTGGTTGTCTAATGGTCCTTAAAATAATCATGAGGTCAATGGTAGCCTAACACTGTATCAATGCCCGCTGCATTCACCTGCATCGCATGTGAGCAGTGTAGCATCCCACGTCACAAAGAGGAAATTGGTACCATGCGATGTTTGAAGAGGTGCTGGACAGATAGCTTGGTTGTTAAGAGCGCTCGCCGCTCTTCTAGATGGTCTGAATGTGGTTCCCAACACCCACGTAGCACTGCTGGCAACTGCCTCATAACTCCAGAGGCTCTGATATCTTCTGAACTTCTGCACTCACATGCATACATTCACATATAGATTTATACACATACACCTGATTAAAAATAAAATACTTTTAAAAGACTATGAAAGAGACCACATTGACATATTACCGTACATTATGATAATTGTTCTATCATAAATCTGAAAGCACTTTATATATTAGACTATCATAGGTATGAAGGAGGCACCATATATACAGTAGACAGGGTTTGCTCCTATTCAACAACAAGGCAACTGTGTCACCTGTCCCCCAGAGTCATACCCATAAAAGTTAACTAAATGGTTCAAATCCTCAGAGCCCAGGGGTATTTGGGGTTCTCCTATCTATGAGTTCATCCAGTAGTCATTCTGTGCTTGCAGGGCCTATTTCTATAAGAAATTCTGTGCTTTTAGAGCCTATTTCTGTATATGAGTAATAGTTGTATACAGACCTACTCACCGGTTGCAGGCTGCTGTTGAAGCACCGGGCTACTCCGCCCTTTAATCTTGCTTCGCACCTTCGCCATGCTCTCCCACTTCTGTTGAGCCGTTCTGTCTCCCATTACACAGAGACACACACACCCAAGCCCACTGCAAGGAAAGCTTGGGGGTGCTACATTCAGACCCAGCAACCAGAGGTGTCTGTGTTCTAGCTACAGAATATCTGCCCAGCCCACGGCCACTTTGATGCCATCTCTCCTTTAACATGTCTCCCCCTCGAGCCTCGTGCTCCTGAAGAGTGGCTCCTGGACCTTTGTCTTAGCGCCTGTGTTGTAGCCACAGAGGATAGACAAGAACATCAGTGTTGGTGAACAGTGTTCAGACTACCTATGCGGGGCCTCTGGGGACCTCCCGGGGATCCAGGATGCTCTCCTGGGCAGGTGACAGCTGCAGGAGGCTGGGATGCCTTAATGTAGAGCAAGCCGGAAAAACTAGGGAGAGTCTGGTCCTCAAGTAATAATCTGCAAAGCGGTGTGAAATCCTATACATCCTCTAGCCCTTTAAGTCTAGGGGTTCTGCACAAGAATTCAACCAACCACAGGTTGGAAGTGTCTGAGGTGGCGGAGTAGTTTTGGTACTGAGCATGCTTAGAAGTTTTCCTTGTTACTTCTCTTTAAACAGAATAATGACTATGTTAGATACTATACATAATCTTGAGATGGTCTGGAGTATTTTAGAAGATGTGTGCACCTCACATGCAAATACTACATCACGCTATGGAAGGGACGTAAGTATAAGGACCTGTGCGCCCAAGGGGGTCCCTAGAACCAGCGCCCCCCAATGATTCCGAGGAGCAGTTGTATTTGGTGAACAGGTTCCCAGCTGACATTTGCTGTCTCGATGGGCACTGCAGTGAGCACATGGGACAACAGATTCTGCTACTGCAAACTTTAAAGCTGCTGAGCTCACAAAAGTTCCCACCCAGGAATTCTCTTGGGGGTGCAGGCTCGCTGTGGCCATCAGAGCTGCTGCAAAGTGAGCTACACATTTTTAGATGAATTAACATGTTGTTTATGCAGATACACCCTCTGCTCACAGTCTACCATTCCCTGGCCCACGCCAAAAGCACAGAAGTGGGCACTTTGAAAACTGACCCAGACATCTGTTGGCTCATGGGACCTTAAATGCTCTCTAGAATATGGGCGTTTTCAGAACCGCCAACTCCCGGTGACTATCAATTACGTAACAATTGCCCAACACACGAGACAAAATGTAGAGTCACATACACCGTTTTTCTGTAGAAATGCTTTGTATGTAGCAAGGAATTAATAAGTGGGGAAAATGAATGCTTCTAAATGAAATAAATTGTGCATAGGTCTATGCTGTGAAAAGCACACAGAGTAAATGGAATTGGGGTCATGAAGAAATTTGTGTCATTAGCACAGGAGAGAGGTTAGGCTGGCATTAGGATATAACACACTTTCAAGAGTGAAGTCTGGGCTATAGTTTTTAAGAGAGAGAGAGAGAGAGAGAGAGAGAGAGAGAGAGAGAGAGAGAGAGAGAGAGAGAGAGAGAGAGAGCAAGACATATAGAGTAGACACAGGCTCCCCTCTTTGACTCCATCATCCTGCTGCTGGCGCTTTAAACTCCTGTAACTGCTTCTTCCCGAGGACATGGCATCACTTTAATTTAATTCCAGGTAAGTATTGCTGGGCCAGCAGAACAGCAGCCCCTGACAAACCAATGGTATCGACAACGGGGCACACGAAGAAGGTAGAACTGGTACCAGTGAATGCTCTCTGTGGGGTGGGGGTGGGGCAACTGCTGCTCTGAGCAACACAGAGCATTCATACCCCAGGCATCAAGACGCTAGCCGAGTGACTACGTCCTGAGTCTCCCGAGTCTGTTCTCCCGAAGGATGCTCCACCCTGGGACCTGAAAACAACAGCTCGTCTCACCACCAAGTAAGAGTTGCACACTAGCCACAAACCCGAGATCAAATCCTTCACGCAGCCCACAGTCAGCAGGTCTGGCCTCGCCTCTTTTAATGCCACAGCCTGCGGTGTGCAGTCCATTTATTTCATTGGCTGACTCCACTGTCATGCCAAGGTCATCACAAGAAAACATGCCAAAGGGAATAGGGAGGCAAAGTTTAGAACAGAGACTGAAGGAACACCCATTCAGAGCCTGCCTCACATGTGGCCCATGCATATACAGCCATCCAATTAGACAAGATGGATGAAGCAAAGAAGTGCAGGCTGACAGGAACCGGGTGTAGATCGCTCCTGAGAGACACAGCCAGAATACAGCAAATACATAGGTGAATGCCAGCAGCAAACCACTGAACTGAGAACAGGACGCCCACTGAAGGAATCAGAGAAAGGACTGGAAGAGCTTGAAGGCCTCGAGACCCCATATGAACAACAATGCCAAGCAACCAGAGCTTCCAGGGACTAAGCCACTACCTAAAGACTATACATGGACTGACCCTGGACTCTGACCTCATAGGTAGCAATGAATATCCTAGTAAGAGCACCAGTGGAAGGGAAGCCCTGGGTCCTGCTAAGACTGAACCCCAGTGAACTAGACTGTCGGGGGAGGGCGGCAATGGGGGGGAGGGTGGGGAGGGAACACCCATATAGAAGGGAGGAGGAGGGGCTGGGGATGTTGGCCCGGAAACCGGGAAGGGGAATAATAATCGAAATGTAAATAAAAAATACTCAAGTTAATAAAGATAAAAAAGAAAAAAGAAAACATGCCAAGTCAGATATTGTAGTATAGCTCATTGCTGGCCTTGTAGCAGTGGCTAGAGGTGTGGGAGCCAACTGCACACAGGGAGCTGGTGGTAAGGAATAATCCCACTCAGAGAAGATTAACGCACAACCAGGAAGTTGGCCAGAAGGATGAAGATCTTTGGAGGAACCGAAGTCAGGCAGTATCACCTGGATCCAGAGCTAAGACGCCTCAGGAAACAAACGGGCTTTCAGAGCTGTCTTCCGTCAACCTTCTGGACCTTCAGATCAGAACACCATAATGCCAAGAGACACACTGAAGATCTCCTGTACTCCAAATGTCCTCCTTTACTTCACCTGGAGCCGCAGTCCATTTCCCCCAGTAATCAGGGTCAGTGTCCCTGCCTGCACTGTGGCTCCTTTCTTAGCCTCTTGGTTCTGGGGCATCTGAAGCTCAAGGTGACCAGGGTGACATCTTAGCTCCCAGTCCAATGGAATGTTTGTTGTGTCTCTTGCCAGAAACACTTCCTGCTCTGAGTCGAGGCTTCTAAGCCAGCCACAAAGCCATAGAACAGGAAGCCAAAATTTTTGTTAATGGGAGCCAAGCATGGTAGCACATCCTTAATCCCACACTCAGGAGGCAGAAGCAGGAGGATCGCTTGAGTTTGAGGCCAGCCTGATCTACATAGTGAGTTCCAGGACAACCTGGGCTGCACAGAGAGATTCTGTCTTCAAAAACTTCTATCAATAACAACAACAGTAATAATAGCAGCCAATGCGTCACTAGAAGTGACAGTGAGTGGTACCATTATCATTTCCATCGCTTGATTCCTACACCTGTAAATCCTGACTACCAGAGAAACCATATTCAACACTGATTCAGAGCACATCCAGCCTTCTGCAGGGCTCTGCCCTACCCTGCAGGCTGTTGCCACCCAGTTGGCATAGAAACTGCATTATACAAAGGTCACTCCACTCTTCTGTCAAGCCAGCTGCTTCGGGCTGGTGGGAGCACGGGAGGACCAGTGAATTCCATGAGCACGGACTCACCGCTGTACTTATTCGGCTGTGCAATGAGTTCCTTTATCGGGAGCAATGCCATGCGGACTACCTTAGTCTGAGTAAGATATTGAATGAGTGCAGCGATGGCAGTCCTGGTGGAAGCATTGTGTCAGGGAAGGCAAAGCTATACCCAAATAAGAATCCCAATAAGGATAGAGCATTGCCCTTTCCACGGTGGAGATAGTCTGAAGTATTCTGTTTACCGTGAGGTCACTGGCCGGCGACTCCTGGGATGATGATGTATTAGGAGCTCCGTGTAGGTCTCTGCTGCCGGCAGGTGCGGCACAGCAACAACCACAGCCAGGCCAGCCTTGGTGTGGCAAGTCATTCATTTCCTTTCCTCAAACACACAAACGCTTTGCAAAGAGGTTGGTGGTGGTTGCTGCCTCCTGCTTACTTGGTCCAGTCAGCATGGTCAGTATAGTAGGCCTGTGCTATACCTGGTGGAAGAAGCAGGCGAGATCAAGGCCCCTGAGGACTAAGTTATGATGCAGTGGTGGGGAAGTAGTAGATATCTTCGGTGGGCCAGCAGAGCAGTGTGTCTACCTCACACCCACCCTCCAGGCCCAGCCTGGCCAGCACATGCTGCGCTGGCCCAGCTCCGTGAGTCCACGCTTGGAACGCTAAGCCTGCTGCTCTCCTCCTAGTCCTCAGACGGAGCCTGGGCTCCACACCCAGTGCTCTGGCTCAGTCGGAAGACCTTTGCCTGTGGTTTCCCAACTCCACGACACAAACGGGCTAAAATAATTCATATCCACCAAGCCAGCCCCGCAGAGAAAACTAGAATGGGTACTTCAGACAGGGGAGAGGAATAAGCATGGCCAAGAGACTCTGGAAAGAAAATGAGTAGAATTCCAGTTATTAAACCACAGAGCACAAACAATAAGAAGACTGCCTAACACACACTTCACAATAATCACGTTAAATGTTAAAGGCCTCAATCGTCCAATCAAAAGTCAAAGGCTAAATAAAGTTTATCTAATTAATATAAGACATTAAGTTTATCTGACTGTTATCTACAAGAAACTCAGCTTTAAAGACTGGTAACTTAAGTCTGCAGTTTCTAACCTGTGGGTCATGATTCCTTTGGGGTTTGAATGATGTTTTCACAAGAGTTGTGTAAGACCATTAGAAAGCACAGATATTTCCATTACAATTCATAACAGTAGCAAAATCATAGTTATAAAGTAGCAACAAAAATAATTTTATGGTTGGAGGTATTAAGGGGTCACAGCATTAGGAAGGTTGAGAACCACTGTCTTAAGTAAAAACATGGAAAAAAGTATTCTAAGCAAATAGGAACAGGAAGCAAGCAGGGACTGAGATCCTAACTGTGACAAAACAGACGTCAAACTAAAACTAATCTGAAGAGATGTATAAGACACTTCATTCTAATCAGCTAATTAACTAAGAAGACTTTATAATCCTAGGCGCACGTGTGCATGTGTGCATGCGTGCATGCGTGCGTGCGTGCGTGTGTGCGTGCGTGCATGTGTGTGTGTGTGTGTGTATGTGTGTGTGTGTGTGTGTGTATCCAATTTTATAAAAAGTACACTACTGGAACTACAGATACAGATTTACACCCACCCAATAATAGTAGATGGTTTCAATACCCCACTTTCTCTAATAGGTCATCTGGACAAAAAATAGATAAACATTAGAATTAAATAACATCATACATTAAGTGGATCTAGCAGATAGGAACAGAATGTTCACCCAAACACCAAAAAAATATAGATTCTACCAATGGCCTAAGGAAATGTCCCTAACACAAAACAAATCATCACAAATTCATAAAATTACAATAATTTCATGTGATCACACAGATCCTCCCCTCCAAACTGACTTCCTCCCATCCATCACTGTCCCAGCCCCCAACTCTGTCAGGCATTCCCTGGGAACCCATAGTACAGTCTAGGGAATCAGGGAGGCTAACTTCTCCCTTTACTTCTCCCTCCTCCTCTCTAACCCCAATCCCCAGCTTTGGACCTGCCTAGGCCTCTCATTCTCTGCTCCCATTCCCGGGAGACTGAGCAGATCTTGATAGAACACCCTGCTTTCCTTCCTCCTGTGGAATCCTTCAGTCACCCAACCTCCTAGCCTATCCCCATTCCTGCTTGTCAGATCCCAACAGCTAGACACATATTTTACTCAGAACCCCTTCCACCGCACCTACCAGAACCCTAAAATCCCCTACCAGGCAACATATAGACACCATTCCCTCCCAAGAACCAGGCAACAGAAACCAAGGAACCAAACATCCCCTTACCCCACAAAGACAAGGCCAGACATCAGCACCTGGAATTAGAGTTTCCCAAACCAGATGACCAGACACCAGTTAGAAATACAATCAATATTCAGCCAGGACCTTACGTCTCCACTAGACATTAAGAAGACATTAATAACCCTAATAAAATAAATATTTGCAACCTAGCTGAAATGCAAAACCAAGGCCTAAAATTAGCCTTCGTGAATGTGAGAGGAGTCCTTAAAGAAAAATTAATAAATCCCTCAAAGAAACCTATGAAAGCACAAACAGTGGAAGAAAATGAATGAAAGTTCAAGTCGTGAAAGTAGAAATAGACTCATCAATGAAAACCTAAACGGATGGAAATCCAGAAATGAAAACTTGAGGAACTTAAACAGGAACCTCAGAGGCGAGTCTCACCAACAGACTGTAAGTGACAAAAGAGAGAATCTCAGACATCGAAGACATGATAAAAGATTTTGACCAAAAATGGATACTCTGGTCAAAGAAAATATGAAATCTAAAAAAAGAAAATCTGGCACAAAATATCCAGGAAATCTGGGCCACTATAAAAAGACACAATCTAAGAATGCTAGGCGCCCAAGAAGGAAGAGAACCCCGGGTCAAAGTGAAAATATTTTTAAATAAAAAATGTCCTGACCTAAAGAAGATGCCTATCAAGGTACAAGAACTATATAGAACACCAAATAGACTGGATCAGAAAAAGAAATTCCCTTAGAAGATAATCAAAATACTAAACATAAAGAACATTTAAAGACACAACATTACAAGCCGAAAGGGAAAAAGAGCAAGTAGCATATAAAGGCAGACTTTTGGAGAAACATTGGGCTTTTCAATAAGGCTTCAAAAGCCAGAAGGGCCTGGACCAACTGTCTACAAACTAAAGGAGTCCAGATGTCAATCCAGGCTACTCAACCAGCAAAACTTTCAGTGACAATAAATAGAAGAGTGAGATATTCCATGATAAAGGACGAATGTAAGCAGTATCAATGTACAAATCTAGCCCTACTGAAGTTGCTAGAAGGAAAACTCCAATCCAAAGAGGTTAACTGCATCCAAGAAAATGAAAGGAATAAATAATCCCATTCTAGCAAATCAAAAGAGTAGAAACACACACACACACACACACACACACACACACACACACAACCACCACCACCACCACCACGACAACAACAACAACAACAACAAAGTAACAGGAATCAATAAACACCATTATTACCTCTCAAAATCAATGTTCTCAATTCCCCAATAAAAAGACACAGACTAACAGAATGAATACAAAACAGGAGCCATTCTTCTACATCATCCAAGAAACACACCTTCACATCAGGAAGAGACATCACCTCAGGGTAAAAGAGTGGAGAAAGATATTCCAAGCAAATAGACCTAAGGAGCAAGCTTGGGTAGCCATTTTAATATCTGACAAAATAGACTCCAAATCAAAAGTGATCAGAAGAGAGAGGGAGGGACACTATATACTCATCAACGGAAAAAAACACACCAAGAGGGTATAGCCATTTTTAACATTTATGCACCAAACACAAGGGCACCCAAGAAGAAAAATAAACAGTATTACAGCTCAAGTTGCATACTGACCCTCACACACTGATAGTGGGAGACATTAATACCCCACTCTTCCCAATAGACAAGTCATCTAGACTAAACAGAAATACTGGAGCTAGCATTACAAACCAAGTGGACCTAACAGGTATTTACAGAACATTTCATCCAAACACACACACACACACACACACACACACACACACACACAATCTGCTTCTCAGCACTTCGTGAAACCTCCAAAATTGACCTTAGAAACGAAGTCTCAGCTGATATAAGAACATTGAAATCGCTCCCTGCGTCCTATCAGACCAGCAGGACAAAAGCAGAGTATCAGTGAGAACAGAAAGCAGGCAAACTTAAAGAACCCGAACAGCTCACTACTGAATGAAAAATGAGTCAAGGCAGAAATTAGGAGAAATGAAAGCCTTTCCAGAACTGAATGAAGAGGAATACGGAGCACACACAAACCTATGTGCACAACAAAAGTGGTTCTAAGAGGCAACTTCATACACTAAGTGCCTACATAAGACAGACAGACAATATAAGATAATTATAGATATACTGTAGATAAAATAAGATAGATAATATAATACAATAACAAAAGGCTGAGGGGGGCAGTCCACAGTCACAGTTTGGAGTAAGGATGACATATCAACAGACACTGAGGAAATGCAGAGAACCATTACGTCATACTTTTAAAACCCGCACTCCACCAAACTGGAAAATCTAAAAGAAATGGAAAATTTCCTCACTTACCAAAATTAAACCAAGATCAGATAAGCACTTTAAGCAGACCTTTATCCCTAATGAAATAGAAGCAGTCATTAAATTTCTCAACAACAATAACAAAAACCCGGGACAAGATGGAGTTAGTACAGAATTATACCAGACTCTCATAGAGAGTTAGTACCAATTCTTCTCAAATTAGTCCAGTTACCCTGATACCCAAACCACATAAAGACCCAAAAAGAGAGTTACAGATCGATTTCTTTATGAACACAGATGCAAAATTTCTAAACAAATTACTTGGAAACCAAATCCAAAAACACATCAATAATATCTTCCACCATGATCAAGTAGGCTTCATCTTAGAGATTCAGGGATGGTTAACTCACTGTTTAAACAAGCTGAAAGACAAAAAACCATAATCATCTCATTGGGTGCAGAAAAGGATTTAACAAAAGCCTTTGTTGTCTAATGAGAGGCAGAAAGGGAGTGGATCTGAGTGGAAAGGGAGGGGAGGGGAGAGGATCTGGGATGAGCAGAGAAGGGGAAACCATAATCAGGTTATATTACATGAGGAAAAAATATATTTTCAATAAAAGAAAACAAATAATAAATAGAGTGATTCTTTTATTGAAGAAGAAGCAGAACTCTAAGTATCCTATTGACCATACATAATTCGACAAAACTTAGATTTGACAGCAAACAAATCTCTCATCAACACGCATATCCGTGGAAATTGAACAACTCATTGATGAGTGGCCCCTTTAGGTCGGGAATAAGGCAGACTTGCCTGTCTCTGTCAAAGAGGCCAAAGCATCCCTATTTGCAGATGATGTCTTAGTCAGGGTTTCTACTCCTGCACAAAACATCATGACCAAGAAGCAAGTTGGGGAGAAAAAGGTTTATTCAGCTTACACTTCCACATTGCAGCTCATCACCAAAGGAAGTCAGGACAGGAACTCACACAGGGCAGGAACTTGGAGGCAGGAGCTGCTACTTGGAGGAGAGTTGCTGCTACTGGCTTAATTCCTCTGGCTTGCTCAGCCTGCTTTCTTATAGAACCCAGGCCCACCAGCCCAGAGATGGAACCACCCCCTAGTCTCTCCATCCAAACTCCCCTGTCCCCCAGATCCACAGCCCCCTCTACCTCCCCTCAGAAAAGAGCAGGCCTCCCAGGAACATTAAGCAAGACAGCATGGCAAGCTACAATAAGACCATCACAAAGCATCACAAACCACCACAAACACACTGTGTACCCACTAACAGCTAATGCTGTAAAGTAAAAGACAGTCGTGCTACAGTCCAGAGACCCTGAGAAGCTAAGTAACAAGGAGAACTTAATGGTGGTACACAAGGGTCTCCCTGCGAAGGGAGCCAGAACTGATTGTGCAGGTAGGCTGTGGGTTGGTAGTGTTAGGAACAGGAGGGATCGGGTGGGGAGAAGGAGAGAATACTGGGAGAAATGACTAAAATCAGGGGGCATTTCAGAGGCAACGTGGAAAACTAGTGCAATGGAAACTCGATAGAATCTATAAACACAACCCTAGCAAAGACTCCTAGTAATGGGGACAGGAACCCTGAACCAGCCATCCTCTGTAACCAGGCAAGGCCTCAAGTGGAAGGATTGGGATTCCAACCCAGACACAAAACCTTCGACCTACAGTTTGTCCTGCCCACAGAGTGTGCTGGAACTGGAGCCTAGCAGAATCGCCATCAAAGTGACCAGAGAGACTTGATCTGGCAACGACTAGGAGCAGATGCAGAGTCCCACAGACAAACATTAGGTGTAGGTCGGGGAGACTTGCAGAGGAGGGGGAGGACAGACTCGAGGAACCAAAGGGGTCAGGAACACCAGGAGTACATGACCCACAGAATCAAGTGACTGGGACTCATGGGGACTCACAGAAATCAGGGATCCTGGAGGGGTCTGACCTAGGTCCTCTGCATACATGTTATAGCTGTGTAACTTGGTGTTCATGAATGCTAATGGTGGGAGCAGGCTCTGTCCCTGACCCTTTTCTTCTCCTCCTGTGCTGCCTTGTCCAGATGCAGGCTTGCAAACCAATGAAGCAAAATAGAAGACCCAAACATGAACAGGCATAACCACAGCCACCTGATAGTTGATAACAATGCCAGAAAACTCCCTGGAGAAAAGACGGCTTCTTCAGTGAATGTTGTTGGAAGAGCTGGGTGTCTACACGTAGAAGAATGAGACTAGACTTGTATCTATCCCTCGGCACAAACTCAACTCCAAGTGAATCAAAGACCTCAGTGTGAAATCTGAAGCACTGGGAGGCATAAGCAGTACCCTGCAAGATGTAGGTGTAGCTATATAGGTGTAGGTACACAGGTGTAAGTGTAGGTACACAGCTGTAAGTGTAGGTGTGGGGTACACAGGTGTAGGTGTGGGTACACAGGTGTAGGTGTGGGTACACAGGTGTGGGTGTGGGTGTGGGTACACAGGTGTGGGTGTGGGTACACAGGTGTGGGTGTGGGTGTGGGTACATGGGGTGCGTGTGGGTACATGGGTGTGGGTACATGGGTGTGGGGTATGGGTACACAGGTGTGGGTGTGGTACATGGGGTGTGGGTGTGGGTACACAGGGTGTGGGTGTGGGTGCATAGGTGTGGGTGTGGGTACATAGGTGTGGGGTGGGTACACAGGGGTGGGTGTGTAGATGGGTGGGTGTGGGTACATGGGTGTGGATGTGGATGTGGGTGGATGGGTGTGGTGTGGGTGGATGGGTGTGGGTGTGGGTGTGGGTACATGGGTATGGGTGTGGGTGCACGGGTGTGGGTATGGGTGTGGGTGTGGGTGCATGGGGTGTGGGTGTGGGTACATGGGTGTGGGTGTGGGTACATGGGGTGTGGGTGTGGGTACATGGGTGTGGGTGTGGGTGCACAGGTGTGGGTGTGGGTACATGGGTGTGGGTGTGGGTACATGGGTATGGGTGTGGGGTGTGGGTATGGGTGCACACAGGTATGGGTGTGGGTGTGGGTACACAGGTGTGGTGTGGGTACATGGGTGTGGGTTCATGGGTGTGGGTACATGGGTGTGGGTATGGGTACACAGGTATGGGTGTGGGTATGGGTACACAGGTATGGGTGTGGGTGTGGGTACACAGGTGTGGGTGTGGGTGTGGGTACATAGGTGTGGGTTCATGGGGTGTGGGTATGGGTACATGGTTGTGGGTATGGGTACACAGGTATGGGTGTAGGTGTGGGTACACAGGTGTGGGTGTAGATGTAGGTACACAGGTGTGGGTGTGGGTTCATGGGTGTGGGTATAGGTGTGGGTTCATGGGTGTGGGTGTGGGTATGGGTACATGGGTGTAGGTATAGGTGTGGGTACATGGGTGTGGGTGTGGGTGTGGGTACATGGGTATGGGTGTGGGTGTGGGTATACAGGTGTGGGTGTGGGTACACAGGTATGGGTGTGGGTATGGGTACACAGGTATGGGGTGTGGGTGTGGGTACATAGGTGTGGGTATAGGTGTGGGTTCATAGGTGTGGGTGTGGGTATAGGTACATAGGTGTAGGTATAGGTGTAGGTTCATAGGTGTAGGTGTAGGTACATAGGTATAGGTGTAGGTGTAGGTACACAGGTGTAGGTGTAGGTACACAGGTGTAGGTGTAGGTACACAGGTGTAGGTGTAGGTGTAGGTACACAGGTGTAGGTGTAGGTACACAGGTGTAGGTGTAGGTGTAGGTACATAGGTGTAGGTGTAGGTACATAGGTGTAGGTGTAGGTACATAGGTGTAGGTGTAGGTGTAGCTACATAGGTGTAGACAAGAATAAGTCTCCATTTTCCCAATAATAAAGGTCAATAGTTGACAAGTGGGATCTTATGAAACTAAAATATCTTCTGTAATCTGTGTAAACAATCGGTCAAGTGAAGAAGAAATGCACTGAGTTGAAGTGAGTATTTCCCAGCTGTACATCAGAGGAAGGTTTAATATCCAGAAAATAAAAAGAACTCAAGAGCAAATAGTCAAGAAAACAAGCAACCTAATGGAAAAAAGCAAAAGAACTGTGAGTTTGATCAGACAGATGTCAAGAGAAGAAACAAAAATAACTAGGAATTATCTAAAAAACTGTTCATCTCCAAAGCAGTTAGGAAAATGCAAATTAAGACAACATTGAGCTCACCTCACTCCAGTCAGAATTAGCTAAGGTCAAGAATTCAGCTGACAACATGTTGTTGACAAAACTGTGGGAAAGGGGGACCTCTACACACACACACACACACACACACACACACACACACACACACACACACACCACACTCCAAAAAGGCCACACTTCCTAACCGGGTCACTTCCCATGGGCCAAGCATAGTCAAACCAGCACATGTATACATGCAACAAAAGGATTAAAGAAAGGGAAGCTATGGATTTGGGGGAGGGGATGGGAGAGGTAGAAGGACAAGAGGGAGGGATGAAATTATGTATTTTAATTATTTTTTTTAATTCCTAAAAAGAACCGAATCATCACACATTTTACAAAATTATCCATCATTCTCCAGGATTCATCTGTTTTCTACAGAAGACAAACAGGAAGTTGCACTGGAACCCCCACCCCACCCCCACATCTTTCAAGTCCTTAATGGTGGCACTAATTTCTGTAATCCCTCTAGGCATGCGTTATTGGATTTTTGCTCACTGCTTTCCCTGGCAGAGGCAATGCCAGTGGCTTCTATTTGTCCTTCCCAATCATGACCGTCTACTCTATAGGTCAGGGAGAGTCTCCCAACTTAGATACATACCTATTACAACTGTGAATTCTTGGGCTACAGAAATCAGACAAGGTGTACTGAAGGACCTGTTGGCACCGATTTTAGTTAAAACTCCACCAATCACCTGACTGCCATAGTTTCTAGTTTGCCTAGAAGGCCACACGTGCTGTTTATGCTGTCCTCGGATCAGTGTCAATTCGGAGATAGCGTCTACAAGGCCACAAACATCTTATTACCTTTTTTTCCCCAGTGTACAGTTACCCTGGTTAAAAGATGACAAGCTGTTTCTTACTTTTCTATTGCTGTCAAATGACTCTAATCAAGGCAGCTCATAAAAGAACGCATTTCATTAGGGACTTGCTTACAGTTTCAGAGGGCAGCCCATGGTCGTCATGGCAAGGAGCAGGGCAGCAGGCAGGCAGGCAGGCATGGAAACAGTAGCTGAGTGCTTACATCTTAACCACAAGTCAGAGACGCATTGACATGGCCTTGGCATGGACTTTTGAAATTTCAAAGCTCACCCCAAGTGACACACCTCCTCCAACAGAGCCACACCTACCAATCCTTCCGAAACAGTTCCGTCAACTGGGAGCCAAACATTCAAATACATGAGCCTCTGGGGCTCCACCCAACCACCAGAGGGTCACTCGTGATACAGTGGTTAACAATAAAGCGGCTGTGTAGGCTCTTCCTGAAGGAGACCTGGTCTCTCCTTCATTTGGGGGACACTGGGTTTGTAAACTGGTTCAAACCTGGAAGTTGTTTGAAAGGCTGTGATCCTGTATTTATGATTCCAGGTAGGCTCTATAAAATGTTTCTGCCTACAAAGATCGTGTAAGACTTTAGTGAACTTCTGCAAACATAGAAAGTGCCAAAGGACCGCACTGGTCAGAGCATTGTGACCATTGATTTTCTATTCTGTCCACTAAAATAAATACTCTCTCCTTGTCTGTCTCTTGCTACTCTGAGATCCCAATTAGACGAGCTGCGTTTAACATAACCAACTGAGAAGCTATCACGCTACTGTGAGGTCTGGCACACGGAAGACAGTGGCTGGGCTTTTCAAGTGTGCTGGTTATTAGAAAACCCAGGCCTTTCAGGTAATGAGGCTCTGAACAGATAGGACTGAGATCACAGTAGAAACACAGCCAGCCACACTAGCGCCCAAGTCCAAGGCAGCTTTGTCACAGTCCTCCCCTATGCAGCATCTCTATGACCCTTGTCACAAGTGCCCTGCTCTCTTACGTGTGGCCTGGAGCACAGGTCACATAATAGCTAAGCCTGTGTCCTTATAAGGCAGAACATCCTGCTCCTCTATGAACTTTTAGGAGTAAAGCCCACTCTGTCTGGCAAGACTGAAGCCTTTTGCTTCAGATCCCCACTGCAGTATGTGCTGTGGCGCTCACTCTCTTACCTGGACACTGTGAAGCTTATCTCCCTCTCAGAGCCTCCCTGACCTCTCCCCTCCCCCAAACCTAACATTGGTATCCTCCCAGAGATCTATTTCTCCTGATATTAGGGAAGTCTGTACTCTTACACAGCGCAAGGGTACGCAAAGCCATCTGGCATCCCATCTTTGAGCTTTTGGGCGTCTTCATCACCAACATTAAGCACAGGGATATTAGGCAGCTCCAGCTTCATAGCCGCCCGTCATCCGACCTGTATGTGCTTTGATTAACCAATCGATAAGCATTAAATGCAGACTCACTGCCCCTGGATCCTTATCTATGTACTCAGCCTATTTGGTTATATGTGTCTTCCAGCAGTATCCCACTCCTAAGACTCATCCAACATGAATTCACGTCTGTGAATGAGAAAAATCAAGATTTTAGGATAGCACAGGTCTCATGAATCACACCGTGAACTTCACTTCTAACTGCTGAGACTTGAGTCTGGTTATACGGTCCCTAGGCAAATTTCAGTGGTAAAGGCGTGTCCTGGGGTGTTATCGTTTTTAATCTCTTAGGAAAGGCCATTGCTGGTTCCATAGATGATAGAGAATTGGTTCCTCCTGGCAGGGGAAGAGAGGGCAATACTCCAGGAGTCAGTTTGGGGATACATCTGGCACCCCTAAGGTGAGCAAAATTTTTCTCAGGTGAAATAAACCCATCCGAATCTTATAGCTTGGGGTCATGGGCTCCATCTAGGTCCTCCCAAGCATCTCCATCCCTTGCAGAATCATGCTCGTCCCAATCCAAGTCTTCACTTTAACTCCAGACATCCTTAAAGGCAGAGGCGTACACTTATATCGTACGTCATATACATACGTAAACAATGAGTTTGGCGTCAGTCAGCAACTCAACCTTTGGCTGCAGGAGCCATTCTGTCTGCGGGCACACTCAAAAACCATGATGGTGCCGTGGGCATCTAGATCTCAGACTGAGTCTCTGAACTCACGAATTTTCCTTGTTTGCAGATCGACAGATGCAACCACCCTGATTGTTATGTGCGCTTGTTTTCCAGAAACGGTCAAAGGTCTAAGCGCTTTGCCTCTCACAGTGGTGCTCTATTCTTCAGTGGGCTAATATGTGACAGTGCTCACTATGTTGTATGTTACCAGGGCCACCAAGATGCTTATGAGTCAGCACCATGTTTTTTTAAAGAGCTTAATGAAAGTACCCTAAGCATTGGAGCAGAAGCCATTAACGGAGTTGCAGAGAGCTAAGTACATATTTATTCCTTACAAAATTGTTTTCTTATTTTCCAGTTCTGCACTAGAGAATTAAAAGTAAAACAAAAACAAAATCACTAATAATTACAATATACAAACTTAGTCACTGATATTATTCTTACCAATTGCTAAGTATAAATATTCACAGAGCTGTGATCACACTGTATATATAATTCAGCCTATAGCTTTCAGTCACTTAACATGATAGCATATGCATTTCCCCATATCAGTAAATATTTCCTAATGCCTACATGTGAATAGCTGTGTAGTGGTTTCTTTATTGTATTTGGGAAGTGTATGTGATTTCCAAATTTACACTCTTTCTTTTTTGAGATAGTCCTCACATTGTAGCCCTGGCTGCCCTAGAACTTGCTGTGTAGACCAGGCAGACCTCAAACTCACTGAGATCCTTCTGTCTCTGCTTCCCAAGTGCTGGGATTAAAGACACACACCACCACAGGTGGCCCAAATTGATACTCTTAAATTCCTATTATAGATTGATAATTTGCTATTCAAAAGATGCGACTCATTTACTCCCGGTGTGTAGCAGGGAGTGAGTTCGTACAAATGGCTACATTTCTTTCCTCAAATGGGCCCTAAATTGGTAACTTTTTTTCATTTTTTTTTTTTTGGTTTTTTTTTTCGAGCTGGGACCCGAACCCAGGGCCTTATGCTTCCCTAGGCAAGCGCTCTAACCACTGAGCTACATCCCCAACCCCAAATTGGTAACTATTAAAAAGCAAGCCATTCTTGTTTTCAGTTTTACTTCTTTGATACAAAGTAATGGTGACTTTTCTCTGTGAGTGGTCCACATTGCTGCTCACCGTCCGCATCCTTTGCCTATCTCCGGAGACCTTCATCTTGCCTGCCTGTTAGCATGGGCTCCTTATGACGCTGGGGTTTTCTTTCTATCCGGCTTACCATGGCTGTTCTCCCAATTTTCACTTCAAACACTAGACATTTGCCTGCAAATTTCAAAACCTTTATATGATCGAATATGCCAATATTCTCCCTTAAACCTCACATCTGCGAGTGTAAGTGGAATTCTCAGGGCCTCACAGAGCCATTCTGGAGCCAAGATGGCCCCTCTCTGGTGTGCATTCTGAAAACCTGGGCCTACTCTCCTTTGCTTGTGGGGGGTTCCCACTTCCAAGTCTAATAATCCCCGTGGTAAGACCTCAGGGACGGTTGGCTTGGGGCTTTGCTTTCTCTAGAATTCTTCCTCCTTTTAGTCTCCCAACTAGACTCTGCCTTAAAGAATCACGGACTGTGTAAGATGTGACACCTTTGATGCCACCCTCTGCTTCATGTTTACAGGGTTCTGCCCGCTAAAGACTCTGAAATAGACCAGTGCTCCTGGCAAGCAGAAAATTGTGGGTCTACAGTGGCACCTACCAGGCTCCCCCAGTGCCTGAGGCTGCAGCTGCTCTCCAGGGGCAGGAAATAGCAAAGCCCTTCCCTGGGGACCGAGTGATGGGGAGACAGGGTATCAGAACTGGTTTAGAAAGAACTTCACCAATAAATGTGGGCTTGTCTCCTATTTGCATGCTGTGCATGTTCTTCCTGCTGTTTAATGTCTCCTTGCTATATTTATAATCACAATAAAGCCGGAGAGGATCCAGGATAAGCAGTAAACAATTACTTCTGAACCTTTTCCGTGCACTCTTCATGCAGAGACGGCTGAGCCCTCAAGAGCTCACGTCTGCTTTGTGCCTGTCAGCAAATTCCCTTCGTGTTTAGATTAAGAGCCCAAATCCTGCTGAGACTAGCTTCTGTTGGTCCGGTCCACATGCTATGCCTGATGATGAGACTCCCCTTTCTCTAGCTGCTGGCCTCCAGTCCTCATGCACAACCTGTCTCCTGTCAATACTTCTGCTTCTCTCATGCCACCATTACTTCCCCACAAGGATGGGCTGTGCCCTTAAACTGTGAACCAAGATATAACCTTCTCCCCTTAAGTTGCTCTTGTCAGGTTGTCTTTTCCTGTAACAACAGGAAAAGGAATTGATACACATGCTATCTTACTACAGACCCAAAAGGAACAAATCCCACCAAGCATTCAGAGCAAAGACCAGAAGGACAAATACACCAAAATGTGCTTGGAAGTTGTTAAATGAATGATCAGACTGGGAAACGAGAGTCAACCGCTCTAGTCACATGGACTCTGGCGCAGGGCAGGGGTAGGGCTAGGAAAGGAGAGAAACATCTCCGGAAGCTTCTTATCAGGTAGGAGCAACAGAAGTTTCTTTCCCCTTGTTTGTTTTTAGGTTTTTGTTCTTGAGAAAACCCCAGGAATAAATGTCTGAGAGGACAGATTTCAGTCACAGGATTTCTACAGTTCAACCAGAACACAGAACTCACCATTATTTGGGCAAGACAACATCTGCTTAAGGGCAAGCATTTATCAGCATCCACATGCACACATCTAAGTTTTTAGCATACTTCACAGCACAAAGCGGTGTGCAACAGGAGCCTTGGATCTTAGCACGCAATTGTTTCTTTGTAATCATACGTGAAGGGGGTTCTTGTTTTTATTACTGTATTTTATGTAGATGGATGTTTTGCCTGCATGTATGTCTGTATACCCAGTCTGGAGCCTAGGGAGACCAGAAGACATCAGAAGCCCTGGAACTGGAGTTGCAGATGGTTGTGAGTGGCCATGTGGGTGTTAGGAACAGAACCCAGGTGCTCCATAGGAGCTGCAAGCGCTCTTAAGTGTGGAACCATCTTCCCAGCCATGTAGGTAATTTATATTTTGAGTGAAGGAACCACACATCTGGCCCACATGCCTCTGCTCACTTGTGTGGAGGTCGTCTGGCAGAGTGTTCTACATGGGGCAGACAGACTGTTCCTCAGTCCGAGTCAAATGCTTTCTATTTTAAAGTTGATGCTATGCCCAAGGCTGAGCTGTAGCTCTTTTTAAATTTTTTTCCCTTTGCTTTTTATAGCCAAATAAACAAGGCCTGGCTCAGAACTTCTTGTACTTCGTTATCTGCTACATGGTGTTGAGGTCATAAAGCTGCTTCCATAGGCCACATTAGAAAATTAGTATCATGATTTTAGAGGAACTCGAGCAGACTTTGGATCCTGTGTCTTCGAGGAGTGAGAGAACACTCTTCAAGAAGATGGGCTTTTGGTTTTTAGGAAGCAACAGAGAACATTTACAGTTCTCTGTGGAAAGAATGAAGACCTTTGGGTACTGTCTGAAAAGCTAGGTTTTCTGCATGGTAAACTAATGGAATTTGGACTGTGTGTGTGCACATGTGAGTTTATGGTATGTATGTGGTCTGTGTGTGTGCATGTGTGTCTCTGTGTGCGTGTATGTGTGTGTGTGTGTGTGTGTGTGTGTGTGTCAGGAGAGAGAAAGAGAGAGAGAGAGAGAGAGAGAGAGAGAGAGAGAGAGAGAGAGAGAGAGAGAAAGAAAGAGAGAGAGAGAGAGAGAGACTGACTAGGGACTAGGGAGGAAGCAGGGAGATTTGAAGAGGTTATAATGCCATCCTGTAGAACTTTCCACCAAGCTGAAGCATTCTCCACCTGTTCCAGCCAGTACAGTGGCCACTGGCCTGGGTACTGAGTACTTGTAATGTGGCTGAAATGACTGAGAAATTGAAATTTCAACTTGAATCATTTTCACCACACATACCTAGTGGCTACTCTACTGGGCAGTGTGGAACAATAGGTCTTTCCCGGCAACCCTGTATCTCCACCACAGCCCGGAGCACAGCGACAGGGAGAGCCCCCAGAGCAGGGTAAGAGGCCGTGAAGGGCAGTGACAGGAGCTGGAGCGCCAGCCCACTTGGTAAAGTGCTCGCCCTGCAAGCGTGAGGG
Source organism: Rattus rattus (assembly GCF_011064425.1). Classification (NCBI taxonomy): domain Eukaryota; kingdom Metazoa; phylum Chordata; class Mammalia; order Rodentia; family Muridae; genus Rattus; species Rattus rattus. Next base: position 143,482,620 of record NC_046156.1, on the reverse strand, counting down.
TCGGAATTTCACCACTAGAGCTCTTGCGAGCAAAATCCAAGCGTGGCAGCACACACTTGTAATCACAGGGTGGGGACAGGAGGATTCCTGTACTCACTGCTCAGCCAGCTCAGCCTGGTCAACAGTTCCAGGCCAGGAGACCTTATCTCAAAAAATAACAAAACCCCAAATGGCTGTGCACATCTCCCAGCTCCGCCCCACGGCTTGAGGGAATGGTCCAGAACGTATCCTAATGCTATGGTTTGCAAAGTAAACGTTTAGACAAAGGGAGGAAAAAGATTTATTTTAAAAATGGCCAGGCTTGAGTACACACACCTTTAATCCCAGACTTGGGAGGCAGAAGCAGATAGATCTCTATGAGCTCCAATCTAGAGTGATGTACGTAGTGAGCTCCAGGTCAGACAAGGCTACCTAGCCAGGCTTGTCTCAGTACAGGGGAGTGGGAGGGTGGGTAATACCCAAGGTCTTCCACACACACATCTGAAAATATACATGAACGTGTGCGTGTGTGTGTGTGTGTGTGTGTGTGTGTGTGCACGTGTGTGTGTGTGTGAGCACACGCACATACATACAAATCAAGTTTTTTAAAAGTTGCTGTCTACTGTTTCCCTTCTAACTTCCAGTAAAAGTCTCACTGCTTGACCTTCAGCTCAGCCTGCTGACACTGTCACTCTGCCAGCTGCCCTGAAATAATTAAAAGTCCCTGCCTTGCTCCCAAGAATGTCCCCTGGGACAAAATAGCACATGGCCTGCCTGCTTAAGCACCCTGCCTTGTACTGAAGGTGGGACAGAGACACAAAGAAAAGCTCATCCCCCTGCCCCATGCCATGCCCTTAGCTGAGGGGACGGAAGAGCCAAGCCGTGTGGCCCACACAGGTGACTGCTGAAACAGATAAGCAATGGGCGGCACCCTGGGAGCCAGCCAGAGGACAGAGTCAGTTGCAGAGGACCAGTGACAACCCCAAGACCAGAAATAAGCTTCTCTGGAATCTTGGCACAACTCCAAGCAAGGCTGGGCAGCCTAAGAAGCCTTCTGCTTTCCCGTGCTCCATAAAATGCAGTGTTTTCAAAACTCTGCAGAACATTCTCTTTCAAGACACAAAGTTCAAAATAAAATTTCTAAGATGTTTCCAAAAGAATTGAGTAAAATTCACTGAAGTTAAAAAAAAAAAATCCCATTAACAGAGTTTTAACTGGAATTGGTAGATATTAATTTCTAAACTTTGATCTAGTACTCTGTTTATTAATGTGCATCTTTAAAGTCCTGTGCAGGGAGGAACATTTTGTAACTTCTATATAGTCCATGTCTAAGTGAGACTCATATTTTTTACAACATCTGACGTAAATCCACAGTATACATGAGACATTTGAAGAATTCATCTTATGTCCAGGCAGATACAAGACACAGTTGAGTAACTTTTTTATGGCCCAGGCATATAAAAACCCACAGGACACCTCATGTTCCACCCAAAAGTCACCAGAGCGATGGCAGGAAGGAGCAGAACAGTGCAGAGAATGCATGCTGGGGTCAGACACCAAGATTTGAATCCTATTGGTACAAACCTGGCGTTTGCATCTGTAAAATGGGGGCAATTTTGATAATTTGATAAGACTATCTAAATAAAATGTTTGTGACAGTTCCCAGAAAATAATGTGAACTATGATGACATTGACCATGATGAACTATGATGACATTGATGGAGATGGACTATGATGACATTGACCATGATGAACTATGATAACATTGATGGAGATGACCTATGATGACATTGGCGCGATGATAACGGAAGTGATGGTGATGATAATTACAGAGTAGGCAGGAGATGAGCTGATTGGAGCATTGGGGCATGAGCTTGTGGAGGAACAAATGTACACTTTATATAAAGTGGCCCCTGACAGAAGGTTTATACTTCTGCTACTCTAAGAGTAACTGCATTCCCTGTTCCCCTTCTGTACAAAATGACAAAGTCCTAAAGGGTTTCTGTCAAGTCATATGTAGATTGCCTGAGTGAAGGAATGGGAGGATGTGTGTCTGTTCAGCTAACACACAGTGCTTGGAATAAGGTCATTGAGTATTTACTGATATCGGCTTCCCAACAGTTCTTGACTAAGCAGAACACACCATCAGTCACTGGCTCTCCTGGATGCTAAGGGCACACGTTGGCTTATGGTGAGGTTATCACACCACACCAGAATATCGTCTTTAACCAGTACAAAGAAATCCCTGAGGTTTTGTTGGTTTATTTGGTCTCTTGCCCATGATAGATAAATTCATCTTACAGCGTCTACTCTTAACGGGCTTAAGCTTAGCTAGAAAGATCTTTCACAATCCAAGAAGCCTGGCCCAGTGATGGCTCCCCTGGACAATGTAGAGAAAATGGAAGAAAGAGTCCCAGGGACCAAGGACTCATTTTCAGAGCCAAGTCAAGGGTCAAGAGTGAGGATTGAAGCATCAGGAGACTCAGAAAACCCCCAGGCCCCTTGTGCCACTAGGATCTCACGAGGAAGCTCAAGGCATATCATATCAGTTATCTTCCTTCATGGTCCCCTCAGTTCGTATGAAGCTGGTCATTCTCTCCATAAGCCCTGTTGCCTGGCAACACAGCTCACATCTATTTCTATTGGGTTTCCAGGAATGCAGGCTAGTATAATAACCCAAGGTCCTCTCATTTGTTTTCTTTAAGAAAGAAACATACTTTGTTCCCCCTTTCCTGGCATATCCCTGGTGCGCCTTACAGCCAGTACCCATGAGATCTACGTAGCCAACTCCTTTCTCACTGCCCAACCCCCATGCGTTGCCTGCCTTGTTATCCCGGTCATTTTCACAAGCTTTCGCACAGTTTCTATCCCCAACTCCAGAGCATGACAATTGGGTAATTGTCAGAGTCTAAACACAGTTTGCCTCCAATCTCTTGTAAACACATCTGCTTCGCAGGCCCAGATAATCGCTCATCGTTGTTTGTTCAGGCCGGGAGCATCCTTCTAATGATACTATCTAACCAACCACAGGCCTAGAACTCGAAAAGCAAAACAAAACAGAAAAAACCCTTGGCTCCCACTTCTGAGAAATTGCATATTAACCCCTAGAATTAACCAGTGGGTCCCGCTATTTTACGCCACGGCACTGTTAAGGCTCCTGCTCAAGGTCCTGACGCCCCTCCACAGGGCCTACTCACCGCAAGCTGCCTGCCGCGGAGAAGCAACTGTGCTCTAGTCCAGCTGTTTCTCCAGAGCCAGAGACATCCATCTTGACAATGAGACAGTACATCCCCAATTGCCAGCTTAAACACCAATGATTGTGCTGGGCTGAGTTTCAAGACACTAGCACCGGTGAGGAAAACAAAGGGGAAGACTCAGAGGCGGGAAAGCAGAGGATGCTGGGAAATTCAGCGGACACACGGCTACCTGGAGGAAGCGGCTCTTGCAGGTTTTCTGTGATCTAGTTCCAGCGTAAGGCACTGCCTTCCTGCAGCAGGAAACGGTAATAGCCCACTGTGGAAACTATCCAGAGACTCAAAGAGAGTTTGATTGGTTGAATCACCATCCAGGCTCCAGAACTTTCTAAGTGATAAAATGCATGCATCTTTGCAGAACCAAAAGGATTTCTCAAATCAAGGCTATAAAAACTTAGCCAAAGGGTTTAATGTAAAAAATATAGCAATTTTTGCATAGGACTTTTATGTACAATTTCAACTATATTGATCCACAGTTGAGAGCTTGTTTGCAGATTATTGTTTGGTTTTCTGCTGACGATATAAAACACTGACTAGATAGGGAGAGTATTTCAGTTTACAGTCTATAGTCAATCACAAGGGAGGCCAAGACTCAAGGCAGATGCCTGGAGGCAGTAACGGAAGCAAAAACCACAAAGGAATGCTCATTACTGGCTTGCCTCCCTGGACTTACTTAGCTAAATTTCTTAATTTAGGCCCTCCTGCCTAGGGATGGCACCACCCACAGTGGGCTGAGCCCTCCTGTATCAATAGAAATTTTAAAAATGCTTCGCAGACATGACCACAGGCTATGCTGATGGAGAGAGTTTCTCAGCTGAGGCTCCCTTTCCCCAGGTTAGTCAACAATAACTAAGCAGCACGGAGGTCGAGCACAGCTCCTGTGACTGAAGAGCAGACCTGTGCTGGGGAAGGCTGTCAAGCACAGCTTCAGAAGAGGTGAACATGGATCAATGAGGGAAGGGTTGGACCCCTGCCTACCAACCATATCAACCCTGTGATCAGTGAGGCGACAGGTGCCACAGCCAGATAACTCATGGCCAAACGCTACCCATGTTTTTATGAAGGGAAGCCACCAGAGGCATGCGGTATGAAAGTGCTGGACCTGTACGAACCCCTGTGCACTCCGAGGAGACCTCTGTCTCCTGGCTTCCCTGACATGCCAATCATGTGTAATGAGATCTGACCGGTCCAAAGGTTCAGATTGACAGTGACAGGAGCAGGGGCGTTAGTTAGATACACTGCTGTGACAAATGACTTTGAAAAGCTACTTAGTGCTTTCACCCTTTCAGAGGGTTCAACCTGGGTCTCATGCCCTCCTGGCCCGGTGGTAAGGTGGAATGGCGACTCGATGAGGAGAGTCACTCCTATCCGGAGTAGTCGGAAGGCAGAGTCTCTGACTGCAGCCTGTAGGGTGACACTGCCCCCACTCACATATTGTCCCACAGGCCAGGCTCACATCCAGAAGTGGGCTTCACTGGGGCATCTTTTAGTCCAACCAAGATTAACCATCAGGCCAGGCACTTGTGGTGCCTACCTTTAATCCAGGCAGAGGCAGGTGGAGCTCTCTGAGTTCAAGGCCAGCCTGTCTACAACAATGAGCTGTAAGATACGTGGAGAGACTCTGTCTCAGAACAGAACAGAACAGAACAAAACAGAGCAAACAAAACTAAACATCACAGGGGAAACCTACATTTGAAGCTCAGAAAAACATTAGCTGAAATCCAGTATCTTCTTTCCAGTTTTCTGCAGCAAGATAGACAGACAGACAGACAGACAGACAGACATCTAAATAAACATTCTACAACACAATAACATCCCCTTTTCCTTCTTTGCTTTGTCAGAGCAGCCTGACACCCTCAGAATGGTCATTAAATACATGATAACAGTACTCTTCTTGACACCGGGAAGCAACTGGGAAAGGACACCTCAGTTAGGGTCCAGGGAATGAAGTCATGTTTCTCTGAGAAAATGGAAAAAGCTAAACAATGAGACAGAAAGATTCCCAGGATGTGATATTGCACATGCACACATACACACACACACACACACACACACACACACACACACACACACACACACACCACAAAGACACACAGACCCACACAGGCACACCAAAGTATACACAGATGTCCATTTATATGAATATCTACCAAGGATAGACTGGTGTCTGTAAGTCAGGCTTCTGCCTGATTTCTGAATAGCATACAAGAAGTCTTGGCTCTGTCTACACCTGGAGGCAGATCCAAGCGTGTTCATCACATGCCAGCTTGTATGGTTTGTTTACCACACGCACGTGCAGCTTTTTTTTCTAATTGTAAATACAAGAAAGAAAAGTTAAGCTCCTCCCCACCCCCTACCAGGAAGTAGCTACTTGACCTGCAGATAAAAGACACTAACGTTTACTTATTGAGGATCTGGGCCCAGGGCCCTGCCACCTCCAATCAGGACTGCCCCATGGGTGTGGCAGTGATATTCTTGGCCCCTGGAGAACTGAAACCCCTCTCTGCCTCACTCAAACCCACAATTGGTTCTGGCTCTGGTCTTTTTCTAGCATATGGAATGCAGCCAAATTGGGATGTTTCCCAGGAAGGGCAAACAGCGCTCTGGAGATTGAATTAGAGCAACTGAGCTCTTTTTTGGTGAGCCAATGGGCTCTACCCAGGCTTTAAAGTGCTATGTGATAGTTCCTTTGCTGGCTTCTTTTATCTTAAACATTATAAAAACAAACATGTTTTTATCTCAAGATGCACCTCTTGAAAACTATTCATGCCCTGCAGGAACAAGGCGTGCCCAGGTTCTCTCTGGAAAACTGTGGATAGAAGGAAACTCTCCACTAACCGCATTGTTGATACAATAAATGAAGCATATATAATTTCTGAGCGATGTATTTGCAAACCTTTGTCAAATACTGCCCTCTGGTGGACCACTCAGTTACATTTTCTGCTATTTTTTTTTTTTTTTTTTTTAGACAGAGTTCAGTTATCTCAGGCTGGTCTCTCTCTGCAGAGCTAAGGACAACCTTGAACTCCTGACCCCCTGTTCTTCACCTCCAGAATGCTGACATTACAGGTTTGCACCCCCATGTTTCTATGACTCTGGGGATTGAACCCAGGGCTTCATAGATGCTAGGCAAGCACTCTACTGGATGAGGTATATCCCCAGGCCCCACATATATAATGAGTTTGGGACTGGACAGATGACTCGGAGGTTTAGGACAAGTTCTGCTCTTCCAGAGGGCTTGGTGCCCACTTTCCAGCAAGCTAGGGAATTCTACACCTTTTTTTTTTTAAAGCACCCACTAGCATCTGCATATGAAGCCCGTGTATACACGTAAAACAAAACTAAAGCGTGAGGGTTGTCATACCAGCCAGGTGGCGCTGGGGCCGCCTTTTATCCCAGCACTCTGGAGGCAGAGGCAGGAGAGCTCTGAGTTTGAGGCCAGCCTGGTCTACTGAGCAAGTGTCAAGGCAGCCAGGGCCACACAGAGAAACCCTGTGTTGGGGGGTTGGCGGCGGGGGAGGGGTAGTTGTCATACTAAGACTATAAGATTAAGTCCTGTGTTTAGGAAGTAAATAAACCTACATAAAGGTTTTCAAATCACAGATTCAGCACCCAGTACCTTCTGGTTACTTTTTACATAAAATTGTGACATTGTACTTGTCCTTTAATGTTCTAAATAACGATCTCGCCGGAGCTTGTGCACGAAGCACTTTCAAGGCAAACGAGTTGGTTTCATAAACACTCCAATAATTTTGTTTCCAGATTTCATAAAAGTTACTCCAGCAAGTGTCGGGACAGGAACATTCAATTTAAAATCATTTCCCTGGCCATGAAATAGATTTACAGGTAAAGGAGCCCGCCCCTAAGCCTGGTGACCTGAGGCTGAGAGAGAAGCACAGTTGTCCTCCGACCTTCACATGTGCACACACTCCCCCCCTCCCCCGCCACACACAAAATAAATGCTTTTTAAAAAGCTAAAGTGATTTCCTAGTCAACCATGCTCTGAATTGTAGTTACATTAATGCCAAGTTTTTAAAAGAAGCATCTTAGCAGGAAAGAAGCCTGGGGCCAAGATTCCAGAGCTTGGCTCTAGACCAGTGGTTCTCAACCTGTGGGCTGAGCTCTCTTTGAGATCACATGTCAGACATCCCATATATCATATATTATGAAGATTAGAGTCACGAAGTAGCACCCATAATGTTATGGTTGGGGCCCCCCCACCATGACAACCGGACTGAAGGATCTCAGCACTAGGGAGGTTGAGGTGCTCTAGGCATGGCGGCAGTCACTTTGAAACTTGCTTGTGCCTCTCTGCCTCTCTTCCTAGAAGTCATTCGCCACTTGGTTTAATGTAACTGTCGAGCCAAGTGCATGCTGCCAAGTTTTCTAAGCTTTAAAAGTATCCTTTCCAGGACTGGAGAGGTGGCTCAATGGCTAAGAGCATTGACTGCTCTTCCAGAGGTCCTGAGTTCAATTCCCAGCAACCACATGGTGGCTCACAACCATCTGTAATGGGATCCGGTGCCCTCTTCTGGTGTGCCTGAAGACAATTACATTGTACTCATAACAAAAAAGAATAAATAAATTTTTTAAAAAGTATTCTTTCCAGCCAGGTCAGTTTGGATTTACAGGACACCTGTTTTTTCTCCCTAAGAAGGGTACGTTCTACCCAGCGCTTCATGGGGTGCTTCCAAACCCTGTTTCCCTTATGGCCTGTGAATGGGGACGTTGAATACACAGGGAAGCCAGCATCTTTTATAGGCTGGGGCACCTCTGTCTCCAATTCCACTTCCCATTCAGGGCCTCGTCCATACACAGCACTGACACTGTACTCTTTCAAAACAGAGAGGCAAAAACCAACATCCTCAGCAGGCCCTACTCTAACTGCTGAGGATGCAGTGCCCCCAGGGGACTGTGTCTGGGCACTGACCGAGGTGGCTGACCGGCTTCTATCCCTGGTAGGTGAGGGCATGGAGCCTTCCTCCCAGAGCAGGCCACACCCTCCTTGCGCATGCTTTCCTGGTCCCTGGGGACAGGGTACAGTCATGGTGACTAAGTGGCAGCCATGATGACACAGCTAAGCTTAGCCAACTTCCCAAGGTGACTTTGACAAGCTCGTGCTCAGCTCTGTCTCATGCTCCAAGCACTGGTCTGCACCTCCTGCCCTCCACAGTTAAAATAACCAAAGCATAAGTGTGTACCCAGTAAGACTTTTGTTGGTTTTGTCTGAATCGGGGTCTAGCAGTCTAGGCTAGCCTGGAACTAACAGTAGGAGGAACTCCATCTCGGTCTCGGGAGTGCTGGGATCACAGCCTGAGCCACCAACCAGGCTCCCATTAACTCACCTTATGTAAGAGGCAAGATGTTAACACCCAGGAGGTAGGGAGGAACAGCTCAGAGAGAATTAAAAGCTTGAGAAAGATGCCTCCACACAGCCCCGCCCAGGCCACCAGGCACCCTGTAGATGTCACGGCTCTGTGTCAGCTAAGTGCCTGTCATTACTGCTTCTCTCACTTATCTGGCAATCAGTCCCTTGGTCTTCACTGAGGGCCCTGGGCCGACCTCCTGGCTGCCCGGGAAGCCCCCTCTCAGCCACACTCCCTTAAGCACGGCCAGCACTATTCCTCCCTTTGCACTTTGTGAGGGGAGAGATACTTTCTTTGAACAGGTCTTTTTAAAAAATGACCACCTGAAATAGAACAGGACCTTCGAAAAATGTAACTGAGAAAGGTTTAAGTTTAGCTTAAACCAGCAGGAGAGAGGGGAGAAGAAAAGAGGAAAAGAGGGAAGAGGGGACGGACAAAAGCTCTCTGTTGTCAAGCCTCGCAAAAGGAAACCAGAACCTCCCACACGATCTGTGGACTTACTGCATACAGTGCAGCACCTGCTACTCTGGGAGTAGCATGAGGGGACCTCTGTCCAAAAACCACCAAGGGATTCAAGTGGTGACAGAGGCCAAATCCCCAAGTCTGGCCTCCGTCAGAATACAGGGCCATGTGAGTACTTGACACTAGTCCACACCTAACAAGGCTTCTGACTACTGTTGTCACTCAGAATGACAATAAGCCAAAGCCAGAGATACCAGCATCTGAGGCTGAGACAGTTTGAAAGTTCAAGGCCATGCCTGGCCACATATCAGGGACCTGCCTCAAAAACAGAACAGCCAGCAGGCCATGGCGGCACATGCCTTTAATCCAGCACTCGGGAGAGAGTCAGAGAGAGGGAAAGATGCGGGCCAGGAACACGAGGGAACAGAGAGAAAGAGAAAGGTAGCTACTGGGGTAGCAAGCAGTGCTTCTTATACACTGCCACTGCCACACCTGGCTCTCCTCTGGTGGCAGGCAATGGCACAGATGATGACGTACCCCTTGCTTGGTCCCTGGGAGGAGTCTGGCAGAATTGCTTGTAGACCAACACTGATATCTACTTCAATTTCTTTCTTCTAAAACTTGAAGGTTTTCTCATGCAGATCTTCCATTTGCTTGGTTAGAGTTACCTCACATTATTTTTATATATTTGGGGCTATTGTGCAAGGTCTTGATCCCGGATTTGTTTCTCAGTCTGTCGTTTGTATATTGGAGGGCTACTGATTCTTGTGAGTTAATCTTGCATCCTGCCCCTTCACTGAAGGTGTTTATCAGCTGTAGGAGTTCTCTAGTAGAATTTTTATCATCACTTATACATACTGTCATATCATCAGCAAATAATAGCATTTCGCCTTCTTCCATCCAATTTGAATCCCTTTGATCTCCTCCAGTTGTCCCCTTGCTCTAGCTCAGACTTCAACTAATATACTGAATAGATATGGAGAGAGTGTCTTGTTTCCGATTTTAGTGGAAGTGGTTTGAGTTTCTCTCCATTCAGTTTGATGTTGGCTATAGGTTCGCTGTGTATTACTGTCTTAGGGTTTTGCTGCTGTGAACAGAAACCATGACCAAGGCGAGTCTTTGGCTTATAGGTTCAGAGTTTCAAAGGTTCAGTCTGTCATCATCAAGATGGGAGCAAGGCAGCGCCATCTAGGCAGGCAGGATGCAAGAAGAGCTGAGAGTTGTACATCTTCATCTGAAGGCTGCTAGTGACAGACTGATGTCCAGGCAGCTAGGATGAGGGTTTAAGCTCACACCCACAGTGACACACCTACTCCAACAAGGCCACACCTCCTAAATGTGCCACTCCCTGGGCCAAGCATATACAAGCCATCACAATTATCTTTATTGTGTTTAGGTATATACCTTGTGTCGCTAATCTCTCCAAGACCCTTTGTTGCTGTTGTTCATTTGTTTGAGACAAAGTTTCTTTGTGTCTGCATGAAGGTACATTGGATTTTGTCACAGTCCTTTCCTGGATCTAATGAGATGATCACATAGGGTTTTTTCTTTCAGTGTGTTTATATGATGGATTACATTTATTAATTTTTGTATGTTGAATCATTCCTGTAACTCTGGGATGAAGCCTACTTGATCAGGGCAGATGATCTTTTTGATGTGTTCTTGAATTCAGTTTGCAAGTATTTGAGTATTTTTGCATCAATGTTCCTAAGGAAATTGGTCTAGAGTTCTTTCTGTATTGGATCTTTATGTGGTTTGGGTATCAGGGTAACTGTGGCCTCATAATATGAATTGGGCAATATTCCTTCTTTCTATTTTTTGGGATAATTTGTGGAGTATTGGCAGTAACTCTTCTTTGAGAGTCTGGTAGAATTCTGCACTAAAACCATGTATAGACTTGGGCTTTTTTGATTGAGAGACTTTCAACGACTGCTTCTATTTCGCTACAAATAGAAGTGGTTCTCACTCTTTCTAATGTCGTGGCCCTTTAATACAGTTCATGTTGTGGTGATCCCAACTACATTATTTTCATGTTACTACTTCATACCTGTAATTTTGCTACTGTTATGAATTGTAATTATTCATGAATTGTAAATATCAGTGTTTTGTGATAGTCTTAGATGACCCTTGTGAAAGGGGTCATGAACACAGGTTGAGAACCATTGCCCTAGGGGTTACCAGTCTATTCAAATTGCTTACATGATCTTAACTTTACTTTGGTAATTGTTGTCTATCAAGAAATTATCCATTTCTTTTAGGTTTCCCAATTTTTTGGAGTACAGGTTTTTAAGAGTGTGTTCTTATAATTCTTTGGATTTCCTTGGTGTCTGTTGTAATATCCCCTTCCTTTCTTTCTCTCTCTCTCTCTCTCTCTCTCTCTCTCTCTCTCTCTCTCTCTCTCTCTCTGCTCCTCTCACTCCCCCCCCCTTTTATTTGGTTTGGATAAGGGCTTGTCTATCTTACTGATTTTCTCAAATAACCAACTTTCTGTTTTGTTGATTCTTTTTTTTTTTTTAAACATTTATCTATTTATTATGTATACATGATACAGCTTTCTGCCTGCATGTATGCACCTGCAGACCAGAAGAGGGCACCAGACCTGACTATAGATGGTTGTGAGCCACCATGTGGTTGCTGGGAATTGAACTCAGGACCTCTGGAAGAGCAGACAGTGCTCTTAACCTCTGAGCCATCTCTCCAGTCCTGTTTTGTTGATTCTTGTATTCTTATTGTTTCTATTTTATTGATTTCAGCCCTCAGCTAGATTATTTTTCAACATTTAATCTTATTGCTTGTGATTACTTCTTTTTGTTCTAGAGCTTTCAGGTGTGCTATTAAATTGCTAGTATGAGATCGCTCCAGTTTCCTTATGAAGTCACTGAGTGCAGTGAACTTCCTCTTTGAACCACTTTCAGTGTGTCCCTTAAGCTTGAATTTGATTTTATTCATCTTCATTGAATTCTAGGAAATCTTCCATTTCTTTCTTAACTTCTGTCTTGACCCTTTTGTTGTTATTCTGTTTCTATGAGTTTTAGCTTTCTGTTGTTTCTGTTGTTGATTTCCAGCTTTAACCTATGGTGTTCTGACAGGATGCAAGGGGTTGTTTCAATTTTCTGGTGTCTGTTGAGACTTGCTTTGTGTCAAAGTATGTGGTAAATTTTGGAGAAAGTTCCATGAGGTGCTGTGAAGGTGTGTGTGTGTGTGTGTGTGTGTGTGTGTGTGTGTGTGTGTGTGTGTGTGTTTGGATGAAATGTTCTACAAATATCAATTGGATGCATTTGGCTTGTAACGTATGCTATCTCCAGCATTTCTCTGTTTAGTTTTTGTCTGGATGACCTGCCCATTGGTGAGAGTGGGGTATTGATGTCTTCCACTATAAGTATAAGAGGGCCAATATGTGACTTACGCTGTGGGGTAGTGTTTTTTTGCAAACTTGGGTGCCCATGTGTTTGGGACATAGACGTTAAGAATTGAAATGTCATCCTGATGGATTTTTCTTTTGGTGAATGTGAAGTGTCCTTCTCTATCTCTTCTGATTAGTTTTTGGATTGGAGTTTATTTTGTTAGATATTTAAGTGACCACACAAGCTTGCTTCTTAGGTCCATTTGTTTGGAGTGTCTTTTTCTAACCTAGAGGTAACATCTGACCTGGATGTTGAGGTGTATTTCTTGAATGCAGCAGAAGAATAGATCCTCTTTTCACATCCATTCTGCTAGTCTGTCGTTTCATTGCAGACTTGAGCTAATTAATATCAAGAGACATAATGACCAATGACATCAATTGATTCCTGTTATTTTCTTGTTGCTGCTATTGGTGGTGGTTGTGTGTGTGTGTGCTTCCCTTTGGTTGATTTTGCTGGTGCAAGATTATGTATTTCCTGTGTTGGAGTTTTTCTTCTAGCACCTTCTATGGGGTTGGATTTTTAGATAGATATCATTCAAAGTTGGCTTTATCATGGATTATCTTCTTTTCTCTATCTATGGTGATTAAAAGTTTTGGTGGTTACAGTAGTTGAGGTGGACATCTGTGGTCTCTTAGATACTGCAGCTCATCTGTCCAGAAACTTCTGGCTTTTAGAGTCTCAGTGAGAAATCAGGTGTAGTTATAACAGGTCTACTTTTATATGTTAGTTTTGTCTCTTGCAGCTTTTAATATTTTTTCTTTGTTCTGTATGTTCAGTGTTTTGATTGTTATGAGCTTTCTTAGAGTTTCTATTGCTGCAAAGAACATCTCTTATAGAGGAAAACATTTAACGGGGATTGGCTTACAGTTTAGAGGTTTGGTCCATTGTCATGGAGGAAAGCAGGGCAGTGCACAGTTGGACATGGTGCTGGATGGTAGCTGAGAGTTCTACATCCAGAGAGGTACCATCTTGGTAAGCAGCAAGAAGATAGAGCAACACCAGGCCTACACCGAGCTTCTGAAACCTCGAAACCCATCCCCGGTGCAGCAAGGCCATACCTCCTAATTCCACTCCCTGTGGGCCTATGGGGGCCATTTTCATTCAAACCACCACATGTTTCAAGGGGATTTTCTTTCCTGGTCCAATCTACTTGGTGTTCTTGCATCTTGTACCTTTATAGGCATCTCCTTCTTTAGGTTAGGAAATTTTTCTTTTATTATCTCATTGAAAATATTTTCTGGGCCTTTGAGCTGGGAATCTTCTCCTTCCTCTACTCCTATTATTCTTAGGTTTGGTCTTTTCATAGCGTCCCAGATTTCCTGGATGTTTTGTGTCAGAAATATTTTATATTTCGCATTTTTCTTGACATATCCATTCCTTCTGTTGTATCTTTAACGCCTGAGATTCTCTCTTTCATCGCTTGTATTCTGTTGATGGAGGTTGCCTCTTCTTCAGATTCCTAAACCTTTCATTTCCAGAATTCTTTTATTTTGAGTTTTCTTTATCAATTCCGTTTCCATTTTTAGGGCTTGAGCAGTTTAATTCATTTCCTTGCACCGTTTGTGTTTCCCTGCATTTCCTCTTTAAAGAGTTCTATCATCTCTATACAGTTGGTTTTAAGCTCTTTGTGTGTGTGTGTGTGTGTGTGTGTGTGTGTGTGTGTGTGTGTGTGTGTTTGTGTGTGTGTGTGTGTTTCAGCGCTCTTGGAATATTCACGGCCTGCTGTGGTAGGATAGCTGGGCTCTTGTGGACACATTGCCTTGGCTGTTACTGATGGTGTTTTTATGTTAGTGTCTTGGCATCTGAGTTTGGGATGATTATAGGTCTGGGTACTGATTTCTAGATTTGTCTTTGTTGGGTGGGTGTTTTGTTGTTTGGTTTCTGTTTCCTCTCTGGATTTTCAGAGACTGTGATGACTGTGGTGCACGTTTTCCTGGTCTGCTCAGCTAGTGTGTTCACAGGGAGTTGCCTGCTGGTGTTGGAGGCTTCCATACTGGGGGAAGGAAGGCTGGAGGAGAAAGTCTTTGTGCTCAGAGAGGAAAGGGAGACAGAGCAGGTTCCCCGACACAGAGCTATGATAAGACTGGTGGCCTGGATCTCAGGAGCAGTGGGAGAGGTGTGGGTTTGCCTTGCTGTCTTGGGAGAAGCAGTCCTTGGGTTGGCCGTGGTTTCCTGCTGGGGCTGGGGCCTGGGCTAAGGCAATGAGTGTGTGTGTGGGAGGGGGGAGGTTAGAAAGGAAGATCTGTGGGATCCACAGAGATGGAGCAGCAGCAGCATAATGAACTAAATGAGAGAGAGAGAGAGAGAGAGAGAGAGAGAGAGAGAGAGAGAGAGAGAAGAGAGAGAGAGAGAAAGAGAGCTGATGGTGTGTGTTTTATTCTAGAGCACAGTTTAAGCCAGACAATGAGAGCCACACATTTATGTATTGATTTATGTGAGCAGGGCACTCTGCAGCAGTTTGCCCTGGTGAACATTCAAACAGACCCCGAACTGTTCCAGGCGTTTAGATGTTCTCAGTAACGTGCTGACACCAAGATTAGGGTGCTAACTGCTAAAGGACGTCCCTAACTGTGCTTGCAGCTGACAATGAACACTTCTTGTAATGTTCTCACATATTCTTCTCTAAGAAACGGGGAGCCACTGGACAGGAGTTTATGAAACAAGCTCTGCTGGCCGCCTTCCTGAAAGCCACTGTGCTGTGGTCCCTATGAGCCCCGCCCTCCTCGGATGGCCTGCAGAAATCCACTTTAGGCTCCTCAAGCACCTGTCTTCTACAGGTACTGCTTAGAAGGAGTGAGGCCATCTTTGCAGTCACTACACTGTTTTGGTTTATTTCCAAGGTCTCTTTGTGCACTTGGAATTCACCTAGAATTGGCTAGACAGACTGGCCAACAAGCCCTGAGGACTTTTTTTTCTCTGCCTCTGTAACACTGGGATTGCAGGTACACACCGTCAACCTGCTTTTGACATGGGTGCTGGGGGCTCAAACTCAAGCTCGCCTCAAGTACTTTACAACTGAGTTATTATGTCCATGCACCCCTTCTCCTGCTTCATTCCCCTAACAATAAAATGTTTGTCAAAGTGTGGCTGTCTCACCTGAGACTTGCAAGAAATGCATGCGCTTGGGGCTCGCCCACACATGCTACAGTCTGAAATCCTGGAGATGGGGCCCAGCAATGCAAGGGAACGAGCCTTCTGGGTGGTCCCAAGAGGCAGTGAAGCTTGAGACCCATTGATCTCTAGCAAATACTCTTTCAGCACTCGGCAGCAGCCCTGCTGGGTCCAAAACCCTAGTGGGTGGATCCGATCGCATGAGTGAGTGCTCCCTGGAGAAGGCAGGAGGCTGCTGTGTGGAGCCTTTCAGACCCTATTTCTATCCAGGGCTCGGATGGAAACACAGACAGCACACTGATTTCATTAGCCAATGCCAGAGAGCTGGATGGGAGAGGAGAGATGTTGAATGAGGACGTCAGGACCCACAGGCACAAAGTAATGGTTCAAATTCTTCAAGATGAAGTGAATGGGACATAATAATGAAGATCAGATTTAGCTTTGTAGGACAGAACGCCCAAAATAGCACTGGCTCCTTAAGACAGAGGTCTATTTCCCAGTTATATAAAGGAAGACTGATCAAGTAAGAGACTGGGTGATGGTGGCCCTGTTCTCTGGGCTCACCACTGTATCATTCCTAACACCAAAGATAGACACACCTATGTTCAGATGCTCACTGGAGGAGGAATGGAGAAGAGCACCCACGTTTGTTGCCTAAGGATACCAGATGCTACCCTCATGTTTCCACTTACATCCTCTTGGCCATAAGATACATCTGCAATGGAGACTGGGAATTGTAGTCTTTTTGGAGACAGTCTATTGCTATACAGTGGCCTCACACTGACATTTCAGCCTCTCAAGCATTGAGATTACAGGAATGTACCACACGCACGCACACACACACACACACACACACACACACACACACACACACACACACATCGGTTAAGGTTTTATTGCTCTGAAGAGACACCATGACCAAGGCACCTCTGATAAAGGACAACATTTAACTGGGGCTGGCTTACAGTTTCAAGAGGTTCAGTCCATTATTATCATGGTGGAAAGCATGGCAGCATCCAGGTAGACATGGTACTGGAGAAGGAGCTAAGAGTTCTACATCTTGATCTGCAGGTAGCAGAAGGGGGTTTCCATCCACACTGGGTGCAGCATGAGCATTTATGACGTCAAAACCTGCCTCCATAGTGGTAGACTTCCTCCAACAAGACCACACTCACTCCAACAAAGCCAAACCTCCTAATAGCACCACTCCCTGTGGGCCAAGCAGTCAAACACATGAGTCAATGGGGGCCATACTTATTCAAACCACATTTTATATACATATGGATATGCATGTGTGTGTACTTATATACATGTATATATATTGTGTGTATATAATATATATTTATGAATCACATATGGGTGAAGGAGAGAAGAGATATTGAAATGGAATGAGAAGTCTGACAAACAAAGCCATAATAAAGTCCTCCATCTACGACCTAAAGTGAAAATGGCTCTCCAGGACGTGGGTTTAGAGAAGGTGAGCCATGCGAGAAGCCCTCAACTGTCTTTCCATAAAGGTGGAAAGGCTGAGCTTTGCCGAAGCGAGAAGAGAGGTGTGGAATCTAGAACTGACTTTACTGGAAATAGTGTTATAGTCTCTGGAAGATTTCAAATAATGTGATCAAGGGTTTGCCCTTCTGGGGTCTGGGGAGATGGTTCAGCAGATCGGAGCATGGGCTGTTTTTACTGATCCTGATGTTGGGCAGCTCACAAAGGTCTGTAACTCCAGTTCCTAGGGATCGGACATTCTTCTGCCCTGCAAGGGCGGCTACACTCATGTGCACCCACACTTCTCCCTACAGATACAGAGAATTAAAAATAAGAATAAGTATTTTTGAAAGCATTTCCCGGTGCTGAGGGTGTACTCAGGGTAAAGGACTTGATTTTACTGCATGAAACCCTAGGTTTCATTCCCGGCACTGAGAAGCTGACATGGTAATGCATGTACAGTTGGCAGCTAGAGGATGAAGAATCTAAAGTTCAAGTTCATTTTCCACTACTTAGCAAGTTCAAAGCCAGCCTACGATACAAAAGACCCAGCTTTAAAAGGACGGGGAGCAGGGTACAGCTGGAGAGGTGGCAAGGGCATTTGTTTTTCTTGCAGAGAACCTGGGTTCAGTTCCCAGCACCCACATAGAGACTCGAAACCACTCATTAACCCCGGTCCTAGGGGATCTAGCCCCCTCTTCTGAGCCCTGTGGACACCAGGCACAGTAAGGTACACATACATACATACCAGCAGAATGCTCACAAAATAAAATAAATGCATCCAAAATAATTTTAAGAACTTGAGATCTCTCCGTTCATGTCTGCCTTGTTGAATTCACTTCCACATGAACTCGGTGAAAACAGTGTCTGCAGGCAGACGAGGTCCCTGCTCCCCACACCTGTGGCTAGTCTAGGAGCGGCTCCATTTCTGTCTCCCTCACACTCCTCTCTGCCGGCTTCTCAAGCCGGCCTTCTCATCTCCAGCTACATATTTTAACAATTGTGGCAGCTTTTTAAAACTTCTGGAGCCTGGGGCTTCCTCTTCAGATCTGGTTTTGCTGTTCCATGGTGGGGCCATGCATTTTAGAAGCCGAATAGGTGGTTCTGTGGCACGGTCAGAGTAGGGAACCCTACTCTCCCATATGGCGTGGGCATAGAAACTCCATGTGGCTGGATTCTTCTTCCCACAGGTCATCTGTGGGTGTCATGTCACCGGCTTTACTATGGGGCTTTCACTGTTCTGCCAGTGACTGCCTGGTATCCTCCCCCTGCTCCCTTCTTCATGGGGTCTTCTTGGGGGGGGGGCAGAAAGCTGAGAAGGCAAGAGGGACTGCCAGATCCTCCTAGTTCCCCAACCGTCAGTGTTGATTTCTTTTACCGAAAGACTTTCTAAAAAGAAACACTAGGATAATTTCAAAGCTCAAGTTTTGAAACTTTATAATCAGTTCATAAACAATCACGAAAAATCAAGAACCAAGCCATGCATGTTGTCAGTAATTGAAAACATTAGGGCTACACTGTAGCAGTCTGAGGCAGCCACACCAAGTGGGGAGAGCCCAGAGTTCACGGCCCCTGCCCCAGAACCTTAGTCAAGCTGCTATAAGAGCCCAGTAACACCTCCCCCACAGCCACTGACCTTGAATCATCCCAGCCAATCACAGATCAAAAGGCTGAGCTTTAAGCCCCTCCACCTGATCCAAAGCCAGCGAGTTAGGTAACGGCAAAGGCAGAACCAATCTCACTGGATATCAGTGCTCTAGAAAGTGATCAGAGACAAACACAACCAACCATCCAGACTTCAGATGCCCAGGTCCCGTCACAAACACACAGGCAATATGAAAAAGCAAGGCAGTATGTCCCCCAAAGACCGTCTCTTCCACAGTAATGGTTTCCAACAAGAATGACATAGATTTTGATGTTGGACTAGATGGGGCTGGAGAGACGGCTTAGAAGTTCAGAGCGCCAGCTTCTTTCCCAGAGGGCCCAGGTTTGGTTCCTAGCACAACGGTGGTAGCTCAGGACCCTCTGTGAGTCCAGTCCCAGTAGCTCTAATTCTCTCATCTGACCTCTGTGGCATCGAGGGTATAAATGTAGACAAAAGAAGACAAATCCTTCACACGAGGCTGAAAAATTGCCCCTGCTCCGAAATGATAAACTACCTATGGTGGGCTGGTATCACACAAGAGATGTAGACAACATTTTATGTTAAACGTTTCAGACCTGTGCCGCATATAAAGAAACCTGGCTTATCTTTAGAACATTTTCCAAATTTCTTATGCTTTGGTTTCAGCCTACCACATCTTTGCTTTAAAAACAAACAAACAGCCAGGTGTGGTGGCAAAGCCCTTTAATTCTAGCCTCTGGAGGCAGAGTCTGGTGGAGTTCTGTGAGTTCCGCTTCATCTACACAGAGTACACAGAGGGACTGTGTCTCAAAAGAAAGGCAAGCGAACGGAAGTGTGTGTGTGCATTTGTATATGTGTATGTGTGTGTGTATGTATGTATGTATATATACACACATATATACATATATATAATGTGTTATATTGTATATCACATATTATATATACAAATACAAAGCATATAATATATAAATTATATTATATAAATATATGTGTGTATATATGTGTATATGTATATACATATCAAATATATCTATATCAAGTTTGATGTATATCAAGTTCAAGGCCAGCCTAGACTTCATAAGACCCTGTCCCAAAAACAAAACACAGGCCAGCAGGATGGCTCAGTGGGGTACTTGTCACCGAGACTGGCAACTCAAGTTTAATCCCGGAATCCACACAATAGGAGAAAAATGAGTTCTCCCAGTTACCCTTTGACCTCCACACATGTGCCACACAGCAGGCATGCACCCACCCATACACAAAATCAATTCATTTTAAAATGGTCTGGTAGACATTTGAAACAAAACAAGACAAGCAAATAAGCCACGTGGGGCTGGGAAGTGCAGCTCAGTGCAGAGCATTGTGCACCATGCACAGGCCCTGGGCTCCCATAATCATCATCATCATCATCACCACCACCACCACCACCACCATCATCATCATCATCAATAACAACAACAACAACAATAATAATAAACAAAGGTGAAACTATCTCCTATTTATGTCAATCCAGTTTGTTCCATTCCATGGCCAAAGGGTAACCTTCAAATTCTGATTGTAAATATGTCTTTGTCAAGATAGTCTTGGCTATGTTTTGGTTTAACTCCAAAAGGTAAACTCTAAAATACCAGTGGCTTAAGTCAGAGCTTTATTTCTCATACAGGCTGGTGCAGTTTGGCTGTAGGGCTGCCAGCAGCTTAAACTCCTGACCTTGAAGAAGTCAGGGGAAAGATGCAGAAAGCACCCCAACCCCCTACCCCCCCACCTCTCACCCCCCCACCCCTCCACAGTCATGCACACACATGCACATGCACCCACACATGAGCACATAGACACACATGCATTCATACACATACAGACATATGCAAAAGAAAAAGAAAGACAAGGAAGAAATTGAAGCTCTTCCAGAAAGGCAGAACATATTTAGAGAAGAGGGCTAAGGCTCGGCAGAGCCCACAGATGCAAGGGAACGATGGGAAGGTGCTCTCATAGGACAGACATAGCCTTGGGTTTGATCCGTACCACCCCACAGAACCAAATGTGCATGTCCGTGATCCCAGCACCCGGATGATAAGATACAGAAAGATCAAAGGTGTGACGTCATCCTTAGCTACAAATGGCAGGTGTGAGGGCAGCCAGAGGTAAGAGTCTCTCTCCCCAGCACTCTCTCTCTCTCTCTCTCTCTCTCTCTCTTCCACACCCACACTCTCTCTCTCTCTCCTCTCTCTCTCACACACACACACACACTCACTCTGCCAAAAAAAACCATAGATCATAGCCAGCAGTGTGCCCACCTGTAATCCCATCTGCTTAGTAGGCTGAGATAGGTAGCTTGCAAGTTCAAAGTCTTGTTGGACACCTGTGTGAGCCCTAACTGTGTGAGCCCTAACTGTGTGAGCCCTTATCTAAAGAATAAAAAGGCAAGAGGAGATGAGAGAGAGCTCAGTGGCAGTCCACTTGCCTAGCATGCGGGAGGCCCTGAGTTCAATCCCCCAGTCCTGATATTCAAAAATGAAATAGAATCCGGGAACAAGCAATTTTTTGTTACCAAATCAGTGGATTTTGTTGTTTGTTTTAAAAAATGTGTCCAGCCTACTCTGTTCCTACTTTTTCTGGGAACAAATCCCTCACATCTCTGCGTAAGAAGGCAACAGGACAGAGCTGCCCTCAAAGGGGCTTTTCCTGCTTACAGATAAGCATGTGACTCCATTCAGGCCAGGCAAAGGCCATTTAGGAGACCCCTGATACGTCTAACAGGGTGGACCAGTTCTTCTTTGACTTTGAGCCAAGCTCCTGTAGCTTCAGCTCAAGCCGTGGTCAGTCACCAAATCCCCAACCCCCATCCACAAACCATGGAAAAGCCAGAGAGAATGAAAGGAAAAGCCAGGCCTGTGTCTCAGGGGCCAGCCCCGAGTGGAGCTGCCCCTGAGTTTGTCTTCTGTGCTGCCACACCTCCCAGCCTGGCCAAGCCTACATTTAGCCCAGCTAGACTGCGTGGAGTTTTGGTCATAGTAGAAAGTCCTCCACACCCCAGCTCATGTAAACAGAAGCACAGAGGACAGCGTTCCTCTACGTCACTGTCATTACCCACGTTTCACAAACTTTTGTCGGCAGTCCACCATGGTAGTTGGCTAAAACGACTCACACCAACATACCCATAAATCAGTCTTTTCTGCTCCTGTCTTTGGGCCATGGAGAACCCCAGTGTCTTCTGGAGTACCCGGTGAGAACTTGCCTCAAAATCAGTCAGTAAGAGTGGCGACCACCCAGGCGGGTGGCTCATATACACAACCTCACACTTGGGAAACCGAGGCAGAAAGACTGCCATGACTGTCAAGCAGCCTGGCCCATGGAAGAGCTCAGCAGGTGAAGGGGCTAGCATCTGATAACCCGAGTTCCAGCCCTGGAGGCCACACATATCTCACAGCTGGAATGCCAGCATTCCCATGGTGAGGTGGGGGACAGAGGCGAGAGTGTCATCCGGAAGCTCTCGGCCGGCTAGAGCTGGTACAAACAGCAGCAGAAGCAAGACAGACTCCGCTTCAAGCAAGGGAAAAGGATGAGAAACAACTCCCAAACTTTGTCTTCTGACCTCTCTGTACATGTGCTGAGGCATGTGCAGCTAACACACACACACGCGCGCGCGCGCGCGCGCGCGCACACACACCCACAGGAAATTGCTATCTCTAATTTTCAGTACTAGGAATTGCATCCAGGGCCTCATGTAACTACACAAGCACTCTGTCGTTGAAACAGCCCAGGAGTTATTAACTTTTAAATCAGTATATTTGAATCAGGGATCTTACATTCCCTGGTATGGCTGGGCCTCATCTAAGCAGTTTAAGGCCTTAAACCTGAAGACCAAGAGGCTTCCCAGGAGGAAGGAATTATGCATTTAGACTAAACTGTAACAGCCCCTCTACTGCACTTTCCAGCCCCCTGCTCCTCCCTGCGTATTTGAAACCTGTGAGGCCCAGGGTCATAGCAGTCAATTCCCTAAGACTGTGCACAGACATTGTCTGAGAAATCAACCCTGCAGAATCCCAATATCTTCAAGTCCTTCCTACACAAAATGGCCTCCAGAGTAACCAACAGAAACCATTTCCTATGTTTAAAAGCTGTGTGCTTCGCTGGGTTACGTTCTGCATACCTGCAATCACACCCGTCCTTACCAGGCTGAGGCAGGCTGTTTCCAGTCTCAGAAGAACCCTGACTAATCCAACACAGAAGTGGAAATGCGCAGAGAGAGAGAGAGAGAGAGAGAGAGAGAGAGAGAGAGAGAGAGAGAGAGAGAGAGAGAAGAGAGAGAGAGAAGGAGGGAGGGAGAGAGAGAGAGATTCAAAGGGATCGGTATTTCAAATTTCTATTTCAAAGGAGTCAAGTTCTAAAGTAAAAGAACTTGAGCAATGCTCTATTAAATGAGGGAAAAGACAAAGTGTGCTGGGGTTAAACCTTTACTGGACTCCCATCCCCGCTTAATTAATAGCACAGTGTGGGGTCGGGGTGGGATGCTTCCGAAAGGCTTGCTCCATAGTTCTTCTATAATTAAACTTGCTCCCATTCTTTTTTTTTTTTTTTTTGTTCTTTTTTTCGGAACTGGGGACCGAACCCAGGGCCTTGTGCTTCCTAGGCAAGCGCTCTACCACTGAGCTAAATCCCCAACCCCTAACTTGCTCCCATTCTTAGAGGGAGACATATTGCTAATTTTGTACTTTGCTTCTCATTAATGGAGCCTCCATTTTTCTATTTCCCCAGTAAAGTTATATTTATTTGGCTTCTGAGCTAAGCTTTGCAAACTTTAAGGTACACAGAAATCACTTAACACTTGTTTAAAAATACATACTTTCTTACTCCCGGCACATGGAAGGATGAGGTGGGGTTTTGGTTTTCAAGACAGGGTTTCATGTGTGTGTGTGTGTGTGTGTGTGTGTGTGTGTGTGTGTGTGTGTGTGGTGTGTGGTCTTCGTTTGCCTGTAGACCAGCTGACCTTAAACTCACAGAGACCCACCTGCCTCTGCCTCCCGAGTGCTGGGATTAAAGTGTGCACCATCACCACCTGGCATCAGAAGAATTATTATGAATTCGAGGTCAGACTGGAAGACACAGTAAATTCCAAGCCAGTCTTAGCTATTTAGTGTGAGGCTTCACAAACAAAAAACCATATCGCAATGACGACCGCACCAACAGAATTCTAACTCCTTAGCTCTGGGTGGGGCCCAAGAGTGGAACATCCGATTTTCCCTGCCCTTGAGACAGGGTTTCGCCAGCACGAGATGGCCTTAAATGGTGACCCTGCTCCCCAGTCTCCAGAATGCCTACGATTACATGTGTACCCATCTTGCTCTGTGAATCTAGGACAAGATTCTTCAGCAAGGTCGCAGGTGAGGTCAGTGGGGTGGGTCCAGGCCTACGCACAGAGCAATAGGGAAGGAGAACTGTGTCCTTAGTCAGGACACCAAGGTTGTTAGGTGACAGGTCTCTGGACTCCACCCTCAGGAAATGTGAGCCTATGGCTTTCTAACCAGTTCCCAGTCTGCAGAAACCACTGGCGTCAGGGGTGCAATGCCGCTGCTGTTCACGCCCACTGACCTGGAGCGATTCCATTCTGAGGCCCCAGCCTGGCAATACTGCCCAGGCCTTTTCTCTGACTCCTGGGCTCAACTGGTCAATCTTCTGCCTCCGTCTCTTGAGCAGTGGGAACTATATAGGTCTCCAGTAGATTCAGGGAGGATCGGAAGTGTGTGCTTAGCAAGGCCCTAGGTTGTTCTTTGAAAGGTGAACCCCTGGGCCTGTCTCAGCCCTACAGTTCCTTTAAACACTGTTTAAACTGGAACCCCACAGGGCCCCTGAGCCCTGCCTCCAGAAATGGGCAAAGCATTTACTATACTTTTCGTTTTCACAGTGGATTCAGACATCAAAGACCTGGGAGCCAGCTGGCTGGAGCCAGCAGGTCTGGAGGGAAGAAACGCTAGCTAGATGCTTGTGGAGGCTCACAGCAGCCATCTGACCATGGAGACGGTGCACCTTGAAGAACCAGAACTTCTCAGGCTGGGAGAAGGGAGCTGTGGGAGGAGTCCGGGCAGAGATGCCAGCCGGAGTGGGGACCAATCTGTGGGGTTTCACGTAGTTCTGGTAAATTGTGGAACCACCTTGCAGGAGAGACTGGAGTGAGACACACCTCAACTTAGTTATACACCCTTCCAGTCCTCCATTTAAACCTGAACCCGGAAGACTGACCTGGCTTTGGGGTGGGTGTCTCTGGGCCTCTTTGTTTTCTTTCCCTACAGGAGTATTTATGACACATCCTCTTTTCCTGTTTTCAGTATTATTTGTTTAAATGGACTTTTATTTATTGATTTAGTTTTGAGACAGTCTGTCTCTGTAGCTGTGGCTGTCCCGAACTCCTGTAGACCAAGCTGTTCTGGAACTCAGAGATCTGCCTGCCTCACCTCCTGGATGCTAGAATAAAGGCGAGCCCCCATTGATCACTAGTAGCTGGGCCTGCTTGTTAGGGCCAGAGCCTAGGTTCTAACTCTACAAACAGAAGTTTATTTTCATTTGACCTGGACAAGTCTGTTTCTGTCATTTTTTATAATCCATTTTTTTTTCAATAATTCTGCCCATGGGACGGCTGCTGTGTATCCCAGAGCAGACGTATTCTGGTGAGTGACCCAGAAAAGGTCACTCTCAGCCATCAGCCTGCCAGCCTCTTTCTTCCCAGCTGCCCGGCTCTAGAACAACGTTCCTTGCAGACGTAAATCATGAAATGAGGACTAATGGTCAGGACCACAACCCACGCACACTCAGAGAGCTCCGTATCTCAGAGCGTGGCCCATCCTTATAGAGAAGCCATGGCTGAGTTCAGAGACCGTGAGGAACTCCCAGCACCTTTTGTCTTCCTGCTTCCCAGAACTGTTTGCCCTGCCCGCCCACAGCCATGTCGCCGATGGCCCCGTAGCTCCAGCATCTGGAGGGGAGGACACTAGCGAGCAGCCTTAATCAAGCTAAGAGTTTTCTTTAATGAATCTCATTTTGCGGGAGGAAGTCACGGCCGGGCATCCCAACACCATCTAATCTGCCACAAGCTTTTGAAAGTTGTTGGTTTTTCCTTTCCTCAATCAACCCTGCTAGTCCTTTCAACATCCCTGACAGGTCAAGACCTTGTAGCTAGAAAAAAAATAATACCTGACAGGGATAGCTTTTCTTTTAATGAAAACCGTTTCATGTTGGTTTACCTTAATTTACTGCGTTCCCCTCCTGAGTGGTATTGTGTGTGCCTCCCTCTAGGGTTTAGCGGAGTTGTAGCATTTCAGACACACAGTCCCAAGGCTTTGCCGAGAAGTAAATTAATGTTCTAGAAAAATTGGCAAGACTAGTGAGTCTTCCCAGCAGCCAGATTCCAATGAGCAGAGCTTAAATCTGCTGGACGGGTTGGGTCTTTTTAGCTTATTTTGTGCGGGGTAATTTTCTTTTAATTCATGAGAATTTCAAGTCAATGGAGCAGTGACAATAATTCTCTACTGTCTGGATGCTGTAATGCCTGAGAGTCACATAAGCCCTTTAAGTCTCAGTTTCTCATCAGTAAAATGGGTACAAAATAACATTGCTATCATGGGGTTACAGGGAGCATCAAGTGGGGGTCCTGCCGAACCCCAAACTAGCTCCAGCAGGTCACTACTAATATCTGACTATCACTGTCTTTGAAATTAATAACAAATTATTTAAATTAAGTAATATACAAGCAACTATTTACCCTCGTCCTCCTTCTGAGTCAGTTTCTTATTGTATAGCTCAGACTGTGCTGCAACTTATTATGTAGCCCAGGCTGGCCCACACTATCTCACTTCAGCCTTCCTAGTGCTGGGATTACAGGTGGGTAGCATCATATCTAGCTAGTCACCTTTCTTTCTTTGTTTCTTTCTTTATTATTTTAAAAAATTAAAACATTTATGTATTTCCAGGTACACAAACATTACCATGTAATGTAATTACCATGTATGTGTGCTGATTGGAGGACAACTCTCTTAACTTAATTAGAATTCACCATTTCAGAGGGAGAAAATTGGTCAATTCATTTGAAAAGGCTTTTATAAATTTTAAAGTCTAATATTTGACAAAAGTGTGGTTATCAATAGACAGCCTGTCCCTGAAGAGGAAAAGAACTGACTGCTTTTCCCTGTAGAGACACCCCATATTTCTACCCCGTATTTCACGAGAAAGATGGATAGGCACTGTGTACACAAAGCCATGATGCCTGGCATCGATATAGCTATTGATCCAACAGATGGAGACAAATGAATGATTCTCACAGCAGGGTCACAACTGTACACGACCAGGAGACTCTGCAGTGCTGCCTGAAGAGAGACAAAGGTGATAACAGCAGAGTGTGGGGTGGGGGGTGGGGTGGGCAGCCCAGAAGGTCCCTCTGAGAGCAGAGGACGTAAGAGGAATGGATGGGGGCTGTAAATAACGCCTGAGGCAGCAGCTGAGTCTGCCTTTGTCACTGGCGTGAAAATGGAGCCTTCCTCCCATCCCAACTTTGATTACGATAAAAAAAAGGTCTCTAATCGACCTTACATCACTTAGTTTCATCTTCATGTCCGACTTCATAGCAGTTTCTCCTTTGTTTCTTCCTCTGTAACTCCCAATGGTTATAGAATTGACGTCCAGAGAGACCATTGGCTTCTTAAAGTTACTTCATATATAAATTGAACACGGTTTGGCAAGCCTCTCCTCAGACTCACCTCTCAATAGCAAACTATGCCATAACAAAGAAAGTCAAGGGGTTGGGGATTTAGCTCAGTGGTAGAGCGCTTGCCTAGGAAGCGCCAAGGCCGTGGGTTCGGGTCCCCAGCTCCGAAAAAAAAAAAAGAACCAAAAAAAAAAAAAAGAACAAAGAAAAGTCAAGCCTGCAAGGCCTGTGTTCCACTCCCAGCTTCTGAATTAAAGGAAAGAATGTTGCAAGTTCAAGGCCAGTCTGGCCCATTAGGTCACAACACAGAGAGGCAAAGGAAAGAATGGGGGAAGGGTGAGATGGAGGGCAAGAAATCAAGGAAAATGATTGGAAATAATTGGCAGGGTAATGAACTCTAAAAATTAGTGGGAATGGAGCTCTAAACACTTTTAATTATTTTGTTTTGTGGGGGAGGGGGTGCTTAAGATTGTATTTGTTTATTTTGTCAGGGTCACATGTATTCCGGGCTGGCCATGAACTCACATGCAGAGGGTAACCTCGAACTTCTGACCCTCCTGCCTCTACCTTCCAAGTGCTGTGATCACAGGTGTTGGCCACCACAC
This sequence comes from Rattus rattus, assembly GCF_011064425.1. Taxonomy (NCBI): domain Eukaryota; kingdom Metazoa; phylum Chordata; class Mammalia; order Rodentia; family Muridae; genus Rattus; species Rattus rattus. Next base: position 143,454,635 of record NC_046156.1, on the reverse strand, counting down.
CTGAGCACATTTTAATTCTCTTCAATAAATGTATACTTTATGCATTCAGTTTAGCTTCTAGAAAAACAAACACCAATTCATTCCAGCAGGTAACAGTGGTCTGCCTGGAAAACAGGCAGTGTGAGCTTGTGTCAATCAGAATGATTGATGGATCTGTACTATAACAGCCTTGCAGAGTGTTTCGGGCACTCTGGAACGGAGTTAAACATTCTCACGACTCACTGGTTGCACACCTCCTAAGCCTTTCTATAACATGAGGTCATGTTAATATTTCACAATGTGCGTGGCTCTTAGTGCCTTCACAATGACACCAGGACCTCAGCTGATCATCCCTAAACTTCCAGTTACTTCTGGGGACCTCAAAGTGACATGTCAGGCATATCTAGTGACAAATATGCCATTCCTCCTGTTGCTTCTGACCATCATCATATCTGCCTTTACTGCCTCTCCCCTGGATGAAAATCTCAGCATCTGTGAAAGGGCAGACAAGTCCATGTTCTCCCAAACCCCAGTCTCCAAAATGCTACCACAGTGCAAGGTTAAAGGAAACAGAGTGCTACTCCTAGTCTCAGGAAAGTTTTTTATCATTTCCCTCCTAAAACTCAGAGATGAATTTCTTCAGCTCCCAGCTTCTTTCCCTACCATGGCTGCAAACTAGATTGAGGGCTAGAAACATGCGGTTGCTTTCCATTGTTCTAACTCTTCTGTCTTCCTCTTCCCTCAACAAAACAGCAAAAGAAACAAATAGAAATTCTCCTCTTTACATTGAAGCAAAGGAGGAAGAGGAGGAGGAAGGGAAGAAGAGGAGGAGGAGGAAGAGGAGAGAAGGAGAAGGAGGAGAAGGAAGAGGAGGAGAAGAAGAAGAAGGAGAGGGAGAGGAAGAAGAAGAAGGAGGAGAAGGAGAAGAAGAGGAAGCAGAAGAAGAAGAAGAAGGAGGAGGAGAAGAAGAAGAAGAAGAAGAAGAAGAAGAAGAAGAAGAAGAAGAAGAAGAAGAAGAAGAAGAAGAAGAAGAAGAAGAAGAAGAAGAAGAAGAAGCTGTCATCATAGCTGTTGCTGCAGCCGTCGCCACCTTTGGAAAATCAAATGTCAGTTAGAATGAGCCATATTTTATGGAAATAACAAGCAAACCAGCAGTGTCAAAGCACAATAAGTGTGTGTTTTGTGTTTCTAGTGTGTTATGAAAACTGTCTGGGCCTTTTAACTTCCTGAATCACTGGGAACCCAAAGGTAATGGAAGCTCCATCTAGAAGTTTCCATAGTATCTGTTGTCAGACTACTAAAGTCATCCTGCATGTGAATAGAACACTTTTATTTTTCACATGTATATGTTTGTGTGTGTGTGCGCGCGCGCGTGCGTCTTTGGAGCCCAGGAGTAGCATTCTCAGAAATGCTATTTATCTCCTTTGAGACAGGGTCTGGCATTCACCTGGAGCTCACCAATTAGACTAGACTGGTTAGCCAGCAAGTTTCAGGGATCCCCCTGCCTCTTTTGGAGCTGAGGACCAAACCCAGGGCCTTGAGCTTGCTAGGCAAGCGCTCTACCACTGAGCTAAATCCCCAACCCCTGCCTCTGCCTTCTTAATGCCCAAATTACAGGTGTTCACCACCACACTGGACATGCTATGTGGCTCAGGTCCTTGTGCTTGCAAGGCATACACTTTACTGACTGAGTTATCTCCTTAGTCCTAGCCGCATGCACTTCTAAAGTCATTCACCAGCCAAAGAAAGCCCCTGGCAGGCCTAAGTACACCTCTACCATTCCTTGTGGAAGAGAATCAGAACACTGCTGACAGTCCTGACAACCGCCAAACCAATCCTTTTAAATCAAGGGTATCGGTCACGTGGCTGTGATCACAATGCCAGACAGAAATGACTTCAAAGTGGGAAGACTGATTTGGGCTCAAGGTTGCAAAGGGTCTTGGACAGCCAAGGTGGGAAAGGATGGTGGAGCCGTTAGTCCTGGCAGAGGCTATCCTGCTATCCTCATCACTGCAGACCAGGAGGGCCAATGTGCAGAGCAGGGTGAGGCTAACCTTTGAAGACTTACTCCAGCGACCTTCCAGCTTGGGCTCTCTTCCCAAAGGTTCCAGAACTGTACCACCAGCCGGGAAATAGACTTTAAAACATGAGCCCTCGGTGGACATTTCAAACCGTAACAGTTGTCCATGACTTGTGTACACAGGCAGACGCTGAGCCCAGACTGAGCTCTGGTTAAGCTCCACCAGAGTCCTCGCTGCAGTAATGACCAAGCACAGTCACTTACTATGACCATTCGAACTGCAGTTCTAATTTTGTGAGTGCCTATTGCACAGACTCTGCAAAACCTTGTAAGCCAGAGAAGGCACGCGTAACTGGGAGGGGAAAGACTGTCATATTCAAAGCTTCGTTTGCAAACCCCCAAAAGGAGGGCTCCCTTAGCATTGATTTCAGAGAAAGGAGGGTGCTGTTTTTCCCGCGGCCAGCCCTACAGTTAGGAGCTATCCCAGTGGCTAAGGCTGGGCCACAGAAGCCTTCGAAGTCTTTAATTACACAACCTCGCATCCTCATTCCGGTTCAAAGGGAAGAGAGCTGCATTTTGCCATGGCGAATGCAGGGGTGGGCGACTTGCTCTCTTGCCATCTCTTCCTAATTCATTAGCTGGCCCTCACCGAAGTGATTTTCATCCTGTTCTAGTGATTCTCTTTTCTTTCTCTTTGGGCCTCTAGTCTTGTGTTATTGTTTCATTTACTCTTAACAATAATAAATTTGTTCTTAGTTATCTAGAGAATACTTTCCCAGAAATTCAAACCTCCTTTTTGATTGGAGTTTTCTTTCAGACCTCAGGCACCTCCTTTGGCTCCCCCACTTCCTCACTCATAACTGCCTGTGCCTCCCCAGCCCCCCAGTCAGGAGCTTGGGAGCAACTCTCTCCAGTCAACCAGTCCCCTCTGACAGAAGGCCAGAAGTTCCAACCCTAGAGGGCATGACCTTTAACCTGTCCCAGGAGCAATAGGAATGTGGACTAACCTGCAGGTGAGGCTGTCTTGGGATAAGGGGTTGAGCACAGGACTTCTACCCATGGTAAGACATTGCACGATTGCCAAAGCTCCTCTGTGTCACTTGCTTCCTCTTGCCTCTGGGGACCTTTCACCCACTTGTCCTGAGCCTCACCTTGTCCCTTGACGTGCCTCTCCCTACAGTCCTGACTATGAGCTCACTGGGGCCAATGACTATGACTTTTTGCATTTAGTGTGCCCTCTAACTCTCCAAACTGTTGGTCCCAAGGACTGCAGTTAAACTAAAGTGTACCCTCTGGAAGAGCTTTCTAATAATCAGGCAAACATGTTCATAAGACTTTGTAGAGGAAGTCTGAGGAAAGTTCATAACATCCCAAATTTATAATGAGAGTGAGACCGCAGTGGGACTGTTTTTAATCCAAGGTATCTTCAGGCTCCAAACTTCCAGTTTCCTTTCTTATCCAAAATATTATCTGCCTAGAACCCAGTTTTCAGGTGCCCCGTGTGAGGACGTAGGCAACCAGCAGCTGAAGCCTTGCTTATTCCTTTGTTCAAGACATGAGTTACATGTAATAGGAGTCCCCAAATAGCCTGTTGCTAAGTATAGATATATGCAAAACTCCCCTTTATATAACCAAGCATTAACGCCCACTTTATCTCCTACCCCGTCATTTGTCATAGTCAAAAATGGCAGGACAAATTCAAATTCCAAAGGAATAAGAAGTACATCACATAGGAGTTTCCCCTTGAAATCAGAACCTTAAGAAAACCCCTCTTGTGGCTGGGTGTGGTGGTGTACGCCTTTCTTTCCAGCACTGAGAATGTAGAAGCAGGAAGATCTCTGTGAGTCCCAGACCAGCCAGACTTACTTACTGAGGCCCTGTCTCAAAACAAGATAAAACAAAAACAAAAAATGAAAAAAAAAAAGAAAGAAGGAAAGAAGGAAGGAAGGAAGGAAGGAGGAAGGGAGGAAGGAAGGAAGGAAGGAAGGAAGGAAGGAAGGAAGGAAGGAAGGGGAGAGAAAGCTGTTTGAGAGGTCAGGCGTGTACTAAATAAAATACGAGTAGATTTTTTTTTCTTCTCCTCACTTCCAGTTTCCACTCTAGAAAGAAGTAGTGTTATATAGTACTTGTTTGTGCGATCTAGAAAAAAATAGTTAAACATTTTGAAGTTTAGTTTTTTAAAGTAAAAGCTTAAGGGGTGTATTTTGAAAGAGCCAACAGCTTCTGGAAGCTGGCAGTTTCTGGAAATACAGATAATGACCTTTAAGTCAGAACAATATTGTTTTTGTTGATTTTGTGATTATTTAATTTTGTTGGTTTGAGGGTAGGGGGAATCCAAGATAGGGTAGCCCTGTGTAGCCCTGACTGTTCTGAAATTCTCTCTGTAGCCCAGGCTGGCCTCAAACTCAGAGATCTGTCTGCCTTTGATCCTGGGTGGTGGGATTAAAGGTGACCCACCACCACCTAGCCAACGATTAATTCTGAAACAATGTGTCTGTAGCCCAGTCTGGTTTAGAACTCTATGGAGCCCAGGTTGGTCATGAATTCATGACGATCTTGCCTTTAGCATCCTAAGTGCTAGGGTAGCTGGTGTGATCACCACACCTGGCTCAATCAAAAAGTTTTAACCATCACTAAGGAATAAAGACTTACATTCCAGTCTCTGCGAATTCTAATCTCATGCATAAGTGAAAATAACTAAGGTAACCTTCCGAGTCAGTTCAGCATTTAAAACAACTGTCACATGCGCAGCAGTAAGTAAAGAGATGAAATTCCCTCCTCCCAGCACACATTCTACCTGAGAGGAATAAACATAAATGAACCTAAATTAAACATATATGCTCTGCATGTTAATTCCAGGATTTCCCCCAGCAGTGACCCCTCTGTCCCTTCCTTTTGTCACAGTCTCTGTTATGCGCAGAGCTTTGAGACCTGTGGTAAGTAGATGAGGTAAGAGGGACAAAGTAGCAGCCCCCTATAAATAGTCAACAGACAGATGAGTCTATAACGCTAAGCCTTTCTCACTGTCGTGCACTACCATAAGACGAACATTCTGGATAAAGGACAAAGGGCAGGAACGCCTAAGCTTCCTCAGCCAAACCCAGCCTGACAGCACAGAGACGCCATCTTTCTCCACAGACCAGCAAGCATCATTAGAGATATTCAGTGTGTCCACTCCAGCTCTGCTGACCTCCAGAGGACTCACAGACACAGGCGTTAAGGCAGCATGGTGGGGGTTAGTTGTTACACTCCATGGATTCAGATACAAACTAGCAGCTAAAACGAAGAAGCAAGTGAGATAGAAGCACTATGGACCTTATTTTAGACATCTTTCTTGGATACAGTTCCTTTAAAGAATATAATGCATTCTTTTTATATATATATATAAGCAAAGGTGAGGTTTATTACGGAGATCTATTACGGGGATCTCCGGGCCGACACGTATCCCACGCAGGAGACAGAGGTGTCGACCAATATAATGCATTCTTACTGCTCTAAGGAAATCCCTTTACAAGGAATTGAAAAGTTCCTCTTCTGAACCTGTCACCCCATCCCACAGCTCATACCCTAGCACTAAGATGGCCCAAACTAGGAACAGAAAACGTTTCTAACTCGTTCTGTTATGAGAAACAGAACAGAAATTAACACACATCTTCAGCTCCAATCCAATTGTGTATTCCTATTCACTCCCCTCTTTGAAATGTAGTTTGTGGACACAGATTCTCTTCTTTAAAAAAAAAATATGTAAGTTCATGTATCTTCATGAGACTGAAGAGATGGATCACTTGTTAAGAGCTCTTTTTTAAAGTTTTATTTATTGCATGTATATGAGTACACTGTAGCTGTCCCAAGAAGAATGTGTCGGATCCCATTATAGATAGTTGTGAGCCACCATGTGTTTGCTGGGAACTGAACTCAGGACCTCCGGAGTCAGAGCTGGACTTTAGAGCAGTCAGCGCTCTAAACCACTGAGCCATTTCTCCAGTCCCTTGTTAAGGACGCTGGCAGAGGATCTGACTTCGGTTCCCAACATCCACATAATGCAGCTAATGACCCATAGAACTCCAGCTCTGGGGGCCCCAGCACCCTCTCTGGCCTCCAAAGGTAGTGGGCTTTCATGTGCATAGACATACACATATATACATAATTTTTAAAGGTAGAATCTTTTTTAAAAGAAAGATTATGTGTATGTCTCTGTGTATGTGGGTGTACATGAGGGTCAGACAGGGATCTCCTAGAGCTAGTGTTACAGGCTGTGAACTCTAGAGGTAAGGCAATCTCTGTAAGAGCAGCGACCATTCTTAATTACTAAGCCAAGCGACGTCTCTAGCCCATCAACCTGCCTCTTAATGTACAGAGCTGTACAATCAACTAAAGACCTTCTCAGAGACATTCTTAACTAAATCACCATAAACTCATTTATGGCTTCCAGGCAGCAATAGAAATTTCTTGAAGGTTTTCCAGTAGAATTCTTTCACCATGGCCCCTGATGTGACTGTTTTTTAGAAAGCAGCTGCGTTGTTAGCACCTACTTTCCACCTGACAGGGACACAGACAGGGCCCTCCACTATTACACCACATGAAGATCATTTTGATAGAAATGGGTCCTGGGGAACAGGATTCTTGAACACTGTAGTGGTGGAACTGGTTCCGACAGACTGCGGAAAGCCACCGTGAAGGTGCAAAGGCTGAAGAGGAAAGTCCTTTGAATCCTCATCTTCTAAGACATAACCTGTCGGCGGGTGGAAGCTGGAGGCACCAGATGGAGAAACTTCAGAACTTCAGTGGGTACCAGACATTTATATGTTTTCCTCCCCTTCATCTTTTGTTGTCTGTTTTGGGTTTGGGGTTTTGTTCCTGAGACAAAGTCAGTGTAGCCCAGATTGACCTTGAACTTAAGGCCATCTTCTTTGGCTTCTTGGGACTTGGACTTCAGTAGAGTTCATATGGCCCAGACTCTTTTCTGTCGACTGTCATGGGCTGAGACCACTGGGTTTATACCCAGCAGAGCTGTGTGATCTTGGGAAAATTGTCTTAACCTCTTGTGACTCAAATTCCTTGCTGGTAAAATAAGAAATGTCTCTCTGTCCTCTCAGTCTACCACTTAAGGACACATGTTTAAGCTAGTGAGTCCAAACCAAACAGATGGTAGCTTTCAGCCTGTTCCAGGTTATATCCATGAACAGCTGAGTCAGAGTGCCCGGTGACAAACAATTAGATTAAATCTTGCATCAAGAACGTTTTTTAAAAGTCCAAGTAGTCTTCTTTAAGTCTTAAGTCCAGCCTTACAACGTTTGAAAACAAGGAGCTAAGCACAAATAGCAAAGACTTCAGGAATCTTCCAAAGACTTAGGAATCAAACTTAAACAATCGTCTGCGGGGTCCAGCAGAGGCATCAGGACTTATCAGAACCCAGACTGACATATTTCCTCCAGGACCTGGGAGCTATGGCTTCCTGGTGAATTGCTATTCATACTCACACGTCTGCACACATAAACCACTTTAACCAACACGCTGTGGGGTCCTTACACAAAGACAAGGACACCGGCTGTCAGGGCACTGCACTGAATTGGGGACACAAACCCCATTTTCCTATGTAAATTGGCCTGGATGTTCCTAGGGCCCCCAACAAAAGAGGTCAGTCCTATTAAATAGGGCCATCTGGCCGGCTGCCCGGCCCCAGTGACACCTCTGAGCATGGGCGTGAGAGAGTGGTCTTCAGGGGACCAGGAAGGTAGGTTGCACGAGAGAGCGCAGCTGTCACCTTGGTCCCAGGGTCCTACCAACAGAGGCTGGGAGCGATTAGATTATAGGTGGTCTTAAGCCTCAGGGCCCAGGGCGCCTGAAGGTCTCAGGGAAGCCTCACAGAGTTGCGCTGGGCGGGGCACGCTTTGTTCCTGGACCCCGAAGGGGTGCGGCGCCTCAGTCTTGGCTAGAGTCACTGCTCTGTTCCCAAAGCCTCAGGGCAGCTAGCGCCAAGCGGCCAGCAGCCTTGGGCGACTCCATAGCAACAGCGTGGGAGAGCCACAAACCCAGAGCTAGAGGGGAGAAAGCGGGAGGGAAACCGGAGAGAGGCACGAAGCAGGGAGAGGGGACTAGGAAGGATGGAGAGCTGTAGGAGAGAGGAGGAAGAAGGGGTTCCGTGGCGGGTGCGGGGTGGGGTGCAAATAAAGAAGGATAGAAGTGAAGTAAATAAGGGAAGAGCACTGGGGAGAGATAAAAGGGGAGCAGAGGAACAACAAAAGATTAGGGAGCAACCAGAGGGATGGGAAGGGGTGGAGGGGTGGAGAGAGGTGGATTAGCAGGAGAGAGGTGGGGAACACGGAAACCGGGCGTGGGGTGTGGTGGAAAGAGAGGAGCGGAGACCGAATAGGAGCTGGGAGGGAGGGTGGCTGAAGGGAGGAGCTGGGCGCAGCCGGGGCGGGTTCCGCACTGGATCCCTGACCGCAGCTGCTGGCCGCCGAGAGGGGAGGAGCAGGCCACCGCGCAGTGACGCGGGGGACCCTAGTGTGTTCGGAGCGCCAGGGAGCAAGCCCTGGTTCCTTCCACCGCCGCCTCCCCCGGGAGACAGAGTCCCTCTACAGCTGCACACTCCCCTCCAGCCCCAGGGATCCCCAGACCCATGCAGAGCAATCTCCCTAGGAGAAGGACACCGGGTCACCGCCCGCAGCAAGCGGAGCGGAGAGGGTAGGCGCTCCGCATACAGAGGGCCCAGGTCGCTTTCCCCGGAATATTGATTTCACCAGAGAATATTTTTCCATTACAGAACTATTAGGCGATGTGGGCTGTTGTTTATGAATTCATCTCCTACTCCATCCCCCCAAACATGGAACATCCTCTAGAAAACATATTACTAATGTTAACCTTGGGGTCAGAAAAACGGTTTTAGAATTTTCAGCGTAAATTTTTTAGAAAAAGCCAGTCCTAGAGGTATCACCATTTTCTAAATCCGACCTGCTAAGCACTACACACATATTACTAAGCTTACATACACATCCCAAAAGTTAGCGAAGCGGAAGTGACACTGCTCTAAGTTTGCTGTGAGAAAGGGGTTTGATTATACTCTGAAAGCATTCTAGCGCTTACGATATGGTGGTATTGTACGTGTGATGTGGTGGGAGCGGGGTGGGGGAGGAGCAAACAAACTTATTTCGAACTCACCGGGATTTCAAAAGAAATCTCACAGATAAGTGCTGTGTGGTTTATTTTAAAACCATCATAAGACATAAAGGGAAAACAAATAAACTTTTGGACGTTCTCAGCTAACATGGCCTATGGGAAAATGAAAATAAATCATAATTGAAAAAACAGCGCTCGCCATAAATAGGATTCACTTTCAAGCAGAGAACGTGGTTGGTAGGGAAAAAAAAAGGACCAATCAAATCCGTGCCTTAAAGAACACGGTTCTGCCGAGTCAGCCAGGGCTTTTGCTTTGATGTTTGTTCTGAAGATGCAAAACCGGAATCCTTGTTTTCAGGTATTACCCAAAGAATGTTAGTTTCTCCTGCCAAGTTAGCCACCTACCCTAAAGCTGCAAGCACGCTCCTATGTGGTTTTGTGGTAGCCCATCTACTTTCAACATTGTTTTTGACCAAAGGAGAAGATGAAACACGTAAACGAGCTGACAATGATGTTTATGGAACTCTAAATTGCATGCGGGACATTCAGGCTGAGTCCCAAAGAGTCGATGTGTGACATTTTCTGACAAAGGCCATCTTAAACAATTTGTGGGCATCGGCTTACAATTCTTTACATTTAGAAGACAGGAATTAATATTATCCCATTTTGTAAATGTGGAAATTGAAGTTTGCAGAGGATACAAAGGAAGGTACAAAGGAAGCCTGTCCAGGTTCACAGATCCATGCAGCACCAAATGGCAGAGGCAGGACAGAGACCTCAAGCTTTCTGTCACTGCCCAGAAGGCTCTGATCCTTGACTACCACTGTGAAGAAACGGGGCTTCTTGGCATCTAGAGCGACACTGAATGTCACCCCGAGGGACATACTTACAAGCTAATGGGGTTTCTCCATTCCAGTCCAGTTGTTAGACTGGATTAGAAAGACACTGACGTCCAGTGGACTGGTGAGGTGACTCCGTGGGTAAGGGCACCTGCTGTGGGAGAGAACGCCTTCCCCAAAGTTGCTTTCAGACCCTCTCACATGCCCACCCACATAGGCCAGTTACACAAACAGTAGTAATAATTAACTTAAAAAGAAAGATCTAAGCTGAAAATTTATTTTCTCTTTCTTTTTACTGAGGTTAAAAAAAAGTATTTTACTGAGTAAGTGCAAAGTCTTGGGCTTCCTCTCGGCCTCCTCAGACTTGAGCTTCATGATACTTTATCCTCACGCATTCCTCTCCTCAAGCCCCAGGCTGCACAGCAGCAAGATGACAGATCTAGAGCCAGAGGTGGCCTGTAATGCCAGCACTCGGGTGGCTGTGGCGGAGCCTCTGATATCTGAGGCTAGCCTGGGCTACATAGTGAATCCAAGACCACCTTGTGACTAGACGAGATGCTCATTCAGAAATACAAAACAAAGACAAGAGAACATTTCCTACATTTGTCTCACACAATTACGCAATAAAACGACAACTTTGAGTAAAGTCATGGTATCCTGCCTACCCTAGCAATATCATAGCATAAGTCATTATACAATAGCACAGGCTTCAGAAAAGCAGGAAGTAGTGACCTGCTTGCCTGACTGACTAATTATCAATTGTTCCCGTGGCTATTTGAAATGGAGGCAATATTAAAAAATATATGTTCTGATTGTTTCTTGACCTTTTGGCTAAGACGGAATGTAAAAACATACAGTCATAAAGCGTCTTTTAATATTTTAGGGAGAGGAGGATGCAGAGATGACTCAGTGGTTAAGAACACTTGCTGCTCTTGCAGAGACTGCATTCCATTCAGTTCTCAAGGCCCGCATGGCGGCTCACAGCCATCTATAACTCCAGTTGCAGAGAATCAATTCCCTTCTCTAACCTCCTAGAGTACCAGGCAAGCATGGGATGAGACTACATCCACGTGGGCAAAACGCATGCATAAAAATAAGGGAAATGTTTTTATAATTTGGGAAGGGGAATAAAAATGTACACACACATCACACATGCACATACACATCACATGCACACACACATTACACACACATTGCACACATCACGGATGCACTCACAGGCACAAAAATATGCACATACACATCACACATGTTCACATATCTCTCTGTCACACACACATCACATGCACACATACATTACACACATCACAGATGCACTCACATGTATAAACATATGCACATACATGTCACACATGTTCACATATCTCTCTGGCACACACACACACACACACACAGAGACACCCACACACGCGCGCACGCGCGCGCGCTAATAAGTTAAAAGAACTTATTTTCAAACAGGGTCTCACTATAGAGACCAAGCTGGCCTTGGATAAAGTTCTGGCTCTAACGTTCAATTCTTATTCAGTTTTTATCTCCACATTTAAAATCAAGTAGGTATTAGGGGTTCAGATTCCCCCGTTCTTGCTCTGGAAATGATGGGGATATACTCATCCCTAAAATCTTTTGCTTCTACATCTTTCCTTCTGTTCTCCCCTTAACTCAGCTACAAGAAGAACGGAGGTGGCAGGGAGCGCCTGAAGGCTGGGAGAGCACAGAGGAAAGTGAGGGCAGAGCTGGACAAAGGACTAACTTCTCCCTGAGTGTAGAAGAGGATTCTGGGAGCCAATAGACTTGCCCAGCCCTGTGGCACAGGGCGATGGGATGGGAACAGAGCTGAGAAGCAGTACTTTGGCACTCCCATTGTGTAGGCTGAGAACTGCCTTTCCAGTGAGTCTGGATTTCCGTTGACTTTACTGTGGCTGGGAGAAGACTCCTGCAGGCAGGGCAAGCAGGGCAGCCTGGAGAGGAGAGGCTAGGATTCTGAGAAACCCATCCCACCCGCTCTGCCTCTGCAGCCTAAACGGGAAAAGACATGTTTGTTCTTGGTCAGAGCCACTTTTCCTGCTGCCCTTGAGAGATGCCCAGTGGGACAGACTGTTTTGGGGGTGGGGTGGCCGGACAGAGGCCTTCTGGCTAGCTGTCTTCTGCTGACTGATGACAGCCTCAGTTTCCAATCTCCTTCCTCCTAATTTTCTAAAAAGGCTTTCCTATTAAGGAAGCACACCCCCATCAGCTTCAGCCCAAAGGTGAATTTTTCTCTTTTACAGAATTTAAAGGGGGAAAAAATACCCGGCAGCTATTTTTAACATGTATGAGAGAGAAGAGATTATTTTTTTTCTTTGCTTAAATATTCTGATATTCCCATCACGGGTAACTGACATTTTCCCAAAACTAAAAGTGAAAATTCCCAGTAGACCTGCAGTCTGAGTAAGATTTATTATAAAATGAGTACAAAGAGTGGGGAGGGAGAGCAGGACTCTAAGAATTTTTCACAGGATTCCAGTTTTTTGTCTCAACAAAGGTTTCTTTTAATTGAACTTGCAAACAGCGTTTCGCAGTAATATTATGCATGCCTTCTTTTTCCCCTTTATACCCACAGACTGATGTTTAGGTCTGTGGTTTAAAGGAACAAAACTGAATTTCCCTCCCTCCCCGCAACAGAGGAGGTGGGTTTAATCGGCACGGAGTCTGACTTCTGCCACTCCACAGGTGAGCATCTGGCTGAAGACATCTCTGGAAACGTTAGTTAATGCTATTCACCGTGTCACATCTCCACTGTTTAAATGTGAGCCTTCTTTCTCTCCTTCCCGTCCTCCATTCTTCTCTCTCTGGTTATTTTTGAGAGAAAATCTCCTGTCACCCAGGTTAGCCAAGCTCCCTATGTAGCCAAAGCTAGTCTCAGACTCCTGATGCTCCTGCCTCGTTTCCCAAGTGCTGAAGTACTGGAAGATACTCTCTACATGTGTATCTACATGCGTGTAGTTTCATGGGTATGCAGTGCACATACAAGCTTACCTGCATGTGTGTGCATGTGTGTGCATATGTGTGTATGGCATCCAGAAGATCACTTTGAGGTTCATTTTCAGAAACAGTGCCCAACTCCTTTGAGATGGAGTCTCTTATTAACCTTGGTCTAGAACTCACCAATTAGAGTAGATTGGCTGGCCAATGAGGCTGAGGAGTTCTGTCTCTACCGCCACAATCCTGGGTTCTGAGAGCATGTCACCGTGTGTCCCACCTTTCCGTGGGTCCAGGGGATGAAACTCGGATCCTCGCACTTGCAAGGCAAGCACTGACAGCCCAGCATCCCCAGCCCCTCTCTCCTCCTTTCTTCTTTCCTTCTTTTCACGTTTGTTAGAGATAGGCTCTTACCCTACAGCTCAGGCTGCCTCGGGTTCATAGCTTCCTACCTCCACTTCCTGGGTCCCGGCATTACACGTGTGTGTCCCACTGTGCCTAGATACAACGGTTTTTCAAAAAGATTCAGCTTACACATATGAGTGTTTCGCCTGAACACGTGTGTGTGCGCCTGATGCCTTTGGAGGACAGAAGAAAGCATTGGATCCCTTAGAATATGGTGAACCACCATGTGGAGCGTAATGTGACCCCAGTTCTCTGAAAGAACAAGTGCTCATGACTGCTGAGCCATTTCTCTGTCTCCAGAGTATTTTCTTAGAACAATGAATGGCGCTCAGTGGCAGAGTACCTGCCTGGCATTCACAAAGCTCTGAGTTCAGTCTCTATATAATAAATACATACATAAAGGAACATCATATTTGGATCTTAGCATAGATTCCAAAGCTTATAAAATGAGACGTATGACACTACCACATTAGAAATGGCTTTCTGGAACAGTGATAGTGTCTGGAGATAAAAGGCAAAGTTTAGGTTCAGCGCTACATCTGCAAAGATGTCTGAGCAGAAACAAGAGCAGGAGGCTGGAGTATTTCTCCCGGATTTCTCAGGCTGGATAGAAAGATCTGCTCACTTCGCGTTTGCCTGTGTTCAGAAAGCTGTTCGACAGGGTTGCTGTGTGACCTGCTGGGTAGCCAGATGCTGTCCTCATGCTGGCCCCCAAGAGGTTCACCTACACCCGATGTCATGACTGCACTGAATTTACAGGTGGCATAGGCCTGCTGGAGGAGACCAATGTCTTGTCCAGAGCACCAGTACTGCAAACAGCTCTGGTCCAGTTCTTGTTCTCCTCCTTCCCCATGGTGACACATAGAGAAGGGGGGAGGGGCTAGGAGGAAGGAGGTGGGGGTGGAGGGGAAGTGGAGGAAACTCACTCTAAGGTACTCTGGAGAAAGATTGCTAAAGACTAAAGCTCTTTAGTCACTTAGAGCTTCCAGCTCTGCAGTTCTGCAGTGCTTCACGCAGTTGGGAACGTCTGTGTCTTCCTTGTGGTCCGGTCTTAAAGCATCTCTCCTGCTCAAGGTCAAGGAAATGGAGGCTCTCTCTCCGGCATTCCAAGACGCTTAGAAACTTTCAGGGATCAAACTGTAGGTTTTGTGTTGTTGTAATCTATTTGAGAGGATGACCACTGCTTCAGAGTAAGAGGACGGACTAGAAAAAAAAGTCTTAGTCAACAAAATGGTTGGATTTGAAGTAAAAGGTGATGTCATTCTTTCTGATACTGCTAACAGCTGATCGGAATCGGTTAACAGCTAATTGAAGAATCGCCATTTGGGGAGATTTACTGATCTGGCGACCCTTGACCTAGTTCTTTATGGATTAGAGGACAGAGAAGAGGGAGGAAGTGAGCCAGGGGGGGGCTGGGGGGGGGGGAGGGGGAGGGAAGGGGAGGAAGGGGACGGGACGGAGCAGTTAAGACCCACGGGAGCCTCTGGCTGGCTTGCCCTTTTCTCTCCTTCCACACTGAGGCCCTGCTTTATCTTTACTGATCTTGCCCACAGCCCAGCGCTGGACAGGACTGTTCCTGCCCACTTTTATACAGTGCCTTACAATGTTTACCTGGAGATTTATTGTGAGGATACAGGAACACAGTCATGTGTGGTGCTGCCCTGGGCAAGTACACCTCAACCCAGAAGAAACTTGGTCCCCAGCACAGAAGTCGGGCAAAGTGAAGGCCCTCTCTCTTCTTCTGAGTCTGCCTTTGTCAGTTCCTCTCCACCAAGCTGGAAACTGCTTAACTGTTCACCTGGTGGCCTGCTTCGCCCTTCTTTAAACCTCATTTCTAAACATGGGACCCCCCCAAATAAAGTGTAGGCAGTTTAAATAGTATAAAGTAGGGGTTATTTAGATTTCTCTATTTTCAATTGTCTTATTTTACTTCTACTTTTCCAGAAATGTTTATTTCATTATTTGCTTATGTGTTTGTCTGTATGTGGACATGCTCGGGGACAGAATTCTAGGTGATTGTGAGTTACCTGATGTGGTGGCTGGATCCGAACTCCTGTCCTTGGGAAGAACAGTGAGCTCTCCTAACCACATAGCCATCTCTCCTACTGTTGTTTTGTTTGCTTAGTTGTTTGCTTAGTTGGTTTTTAAATTTTATTTTTAAAAATATTTTTGCATTTGTTTTCCTTTTCTGTGTGTGAATGTTTTGCCTTGCATGTATGTCTGTGCACCCACATGGTACTCACTTGATGTCCCAAGAAGTCAGAAAAAAATCGATCTCCTGGGACAGTAATTAAAGACAGTCGTGAGTTGCCATGTGTGTTCTGGGGGGCCCAACCCAGGTCTTCTGCAAAAGCAAGAGGTGCCCTTAACCCCTGAGCTTTCTCTCTGGCCCTCCTGGTTTGGTTTTGTTTGTTTGTTTCAGACAGAGACACGAGGAAGATGAGTCTGCTCTCCCACCTTGCCGTGAAGCCCAGGCTAGCCTTAACCAAGATCCTCCTGAGTCAACCTCCAGAATTCTGGGCTTTCACTAGCCTGGGGAGGCTTCCAGTCCCTGGGGAGAGAGGCACCTCTGAGGGTTTGACAGGCACTTGTAGGGTTGTCTCCAGTGACTCCCTGGAGCTCCCACATCACATTTTAACCCTACAGACCTTTACTTCCAGATTCTCTACAATGCACTCACTTCCTCCCTGCTGTGGTTACTCACGTATCCATGGCACGGTCTCCGCTCTCTTCAGCCCTAATCTGATAACCCTTTTATCCTGCTATGAGGTAGGACATTGCTCACCCATGACTCCTTCCTGCCATCTTCTCGATGCTGCACTAAAGGGCAGGCAGGAAGGAAGGCTGATTTAGCCCAAATGCAATCAGGTATAGTGTATGCCTTTTAAAATAGAAGAAACAGCGAGCCCCCGTCATGATTCCATGAAACACCTGTCGTTTTCTCCTATTATTTTAGAGGTCATCTAATCCCCACCACAACCAAACATATAAAGTGACTGGACTGGGGTCACACACAGACAGAACTCCCTGTAAGGGTTCTGTCATGTCTGTCCCATCCCCCACCCCTCCCCGTGCAGTGTGCTGCCTCCCGTGGAAATGTGAGAGGAAAGAAGGCACTGAAGAAACAAACATGGTGGGGTCCTAACCCAGTTTTGACTCAGACACGTGGGCACCTTACATGTGGCGCAGTCTGGCATGAGACGGTAGAATTGGTGTTTCAAGCGGGCGGGGTTTTGGATGACCTGGCCCCGTGGGTAGGCTTGGTCTCAGTTCATCTGCTTTGAGAAGTCTGGCTTACCAGAAAGTTCAAGCTGCTGCCCATCATAAGGTGCAAAGAGCCTTCCTGTGGTGAGAGGGCTGTACTCCACAGAAATGGGGCAGTTTGGGAAATCACAGAGTAGCACTCCAGTGAAAGAACAAATGGGCACTTCTTGGTGGACTCTCTCTGGGCTTCCGTCTCCACATAAAGACGGAAGATCCTTTTGTTTTATTCTGTTTGTATGTGTGGGGGTCTTTGGCCTGAATGTATGCTTATGCACCACTGTATGCCTTGTGCCAGGAGGGTAACAGACCCCCCTAACACACTGTAATTACAGATGGTGGTGAGCCACCATGGGGGTGTTGGGAATTGAACCCCAGTCTTCAGAAAGAGCAGCTAGTGTTCTTAATCACTGAGCAGTGTGTCCAGCCTTCTGGAAGACTTCTGAGAGAATAGCCTTGTAACCACTACCTACGGTCATGAAGTGCTCTCAAGCACAGATTATTTAGTACTTTATTTGTGAAAATTGAACTCAGTTTCTTTCATGTTTAGTGCACAGCCAGGCGATTCCCTTCTGTGTCTCATGAAATCCACTCCCCCCTTTTTTTTAAAAAAGGCTTTTAGGGGGTGAAGGGATGGCTTGTTATGAATATTCTCCCAGGGGCTGGAGAGATGGCTCCATGGTTAAGAACATGAACTTCTCTTCCAAATGACCAGGGTTGGGGTTGGGGATTTAGCTCAGCGGTAGATCGCTTGCCTAGGAAGCGCAAGGCCCTGGGTTCGGTCCCCAGCTCTGGAAAAAAAAAAAAGAACCAAAAAAAAAAAAGGTGTGCAACCCAAATGACCAGGGTTCAATTCTCAGCACCCACAGAGCAGCTCACAACTGTCTGGAACTCCATTTCCAGTAGGTCTGACACTCTCATACAGACATGCATGCAGACAAAACGCTAATGCACATAAAATAAAAATAAATTAGCTGTACATGTATGTATACATACAAATACACATCATGAACATATACATATGAATATTCTCCCAAAGGACTAGAGTTTGGTTCTCAGAAATCGCACCCTCCATCCTGAGGACACTCATGTGCTCACACCTACACAAAGAAACAAACACACGTACACATCATTAAAATAAAATAAGACCGGGCTGGAGAGATGGCTCAGTGGTTAGAGCACTGACTGCTCTTCCAGAGGTCCTGAGTTCAAGTCCCAGCAACCACATGGTGGCTCACAACCATCTGTAATGGGATCCGATGCCCTCTTCTGGTGTGTCTGAAGACAGCGACAGTGTACTTATATATAATAAACAAATCTTTAAAAAATAAGATCTTTCTTAAGTCTTCTAATTTTTTCTCATTTATTTAACACATAAAATCATACATATTCTTTGAAATGTAAATACATAAAATATCTAAGGAAAGTAAAATTTTAAAAAATTATACATATATATCTGGACTAACACAAGCCTTATTTCAAATATTACTTTCGGTCTTACTTTTGTTTTTTAAACATGAAATATATTTATTGTATAACAAATAATACAGCAATAAAAGACAGAGAACAGTGTTTTAGATGATAGACAATACAAAAGAAGGCGTCAAAAGAGACAGCAGAGTTGAATAACTGAGTAACTTATTTTAATCCTGAATTGGAGCCATGTATTCCAGTGCTTGAGACATACTTCAGAGCAATTAAAAGAAAAATTATTTTTTATTATTATTATTATTATTATTATTATTATTATTATTATTATTATTATTTTCTTTTACCTCTCCTCCCTGTCCCTGTCCCTGTTCCCCTACCTATCCTTTATTCCTCCTACCCCCATCCACTCCTCCTCTTCAGACAAGGGCAGGCCTTCCACAGATATCAAACAAACATGGCATACCAAGTTGCCATAATACCAGGCACCTTCCCTGGTATTAAGGCTGGACGAGGCAACCCAGTAGGAACATAGGGGTCCCAGGTGCAGGCAGAGGAGTCAGAGACAGCCCCGACTCCCTCTGTTAGGAGTTCTGCATGAAGACCAAGCTACACAACTGCAACAAATCTGCAGAGTGCCCAGGTCAGACCATGCAGGCTCCCCGGTTGGCAGTTGAGTCTCTGTGAGCCTCTATGAGCTCAGGTTCATTGATTCCATGGGTTTTCTGGTGGTGGTCGTGACTCCTCTGTCTCCTACAAAGCTTCCTCCTCATTTCTGTGGGATTCCACCTAATGTTTGGCTGTGAGTGTCTGCATCTGTTCCCATCAGTTGCTGGATGAAGCCCCCCTGATGACAACTGGGCCAGACACCAATCTATGAGTATAGCAGAGTATCATTAGGAATCTTTTCATTGGTTTTTTTTTTTTTTTGCCAGTCATGTTTAGCTCTATCTGGGATCTTTGGGCTCTCCGGCCTCTGGTTTCTGGCCCTCCAGGCAGTGTCAGGGGTGGGCTCCCTCTCATGGCATAGGTCTCAAGCTAGACCAGTCACTGTTGGCCACTCCCAAAATTTCTGCACCGCTCAGTTTTACTTTAAGTGCTAATGATGAAAATTTATTTTTAATAAATCCTAAAACATTTATACAAATTTAAGTGGCTAGACAATTCTTTAAATGCTCACAAAAGTGAGATTGATATCAAATAGACACCTTTCTATCCTTAGGAATTCTGTTAGCATAAAAATTGAAAATGATTCTTCATGTTGGCTGACTTGGAAAGCATCCTATCTGAGGTTCCGTGCCTGAAAGTATTTAGTCTGTGGGTGGATGAGGTCGCTGTGCTGGGGTGTCTCTCAGTGTGTAAATGAGTCAACATGACTGTGCCAAGGGTTTAAGTGTGACTGTCACATGTTGCAATGAAGGAGGAAGACCTGTGTTCCACCAAATTTAAAAAATATATATTTTTTTTTAAAAAAAGAGAGAAAATTCCTATTTACTTTCTCATGGAGAACTCCTTCAGAGGGAGCCATAAGGGCTATGAAAAGGGTATTATTTCTAGACACTGTTTCCAAAAATGGAGTAGGCTAGATCATTTTATGTGGCTTATGAATAAACATTTTTATTTGAACAATTGTGCATTTATTTTTATCATTCTCTCTTCCCCTCTCCCTTTAACGCTCAGTCCTGCAGTCTGCC
Source organism: Rattus rattus (assembly GCF_011064425.1). Taxonomy (NCBI): domain Eukaryota; kingdom Metazoa; phylum Chordata; class Mammalia; order Rodentia; family Muridae; genus Rattus; species Rattus rattus. Next base: position 143,434,932 of record NC_046156.1, on the reverse strand, counting down.
TCCCTGGTTTTATACACAGCATCTATTTGGTTCCTCCTGTTGGCCAGAGCCTAGGCCTGAAAGGTCAGCAGTCTCTAAGGACTCTCACTTGCCCCTTGTGACTCACAGCACACAGGGCAGACAAAAGCTCTCTCTGCAGTTTCCCACAAAGCAAAGCCTTTCCTGGCAGACAAGTCATAGGTGACAGCAAAGACTTGCTTTCTGTTTTAACTCCTTTGCTATGTAACAAACTGCCCGTACGTGGTGGCTGTCGATGACAACGGCTTCATTTGCTTTCTAGCTTCAGTGGATTGATGGCTCAATTAGACATTCTAGTTGTGTCATTCGGTGGCTTTGAAATGGTGGCTGGAGCTGGAGGCATCAGTTAGCTCCCCCAGAAGGCTGGTAGCTGAACCTTGTCCCGTGACACAGGGAACCTTAGCTCTCTGTAGGGTAGAACAAGCATCCGGAAAAGTCAGAGATACTGCTCTTAGCTCCTAAGTAGCATCACTTCTGAGCAGTCCCAGCATGGGTCCCCAGGCAAAGGGAGAAGGGATTGGTCAGCCTCCGAGGGGTGGAGATGCTAGCTAGCTAAAACCCTGCAGACACCTTTGATCTCCCGCAGCTCCTTAAACAAAAGAGTTCTTTTTAGTTTTCTAGGCACAACAAACACTGGGAGTTCAGGTTCAATTATCCTTGGAATAAATTTAAGGTCCTCGGGTAGAGAAAGTGTGATGTTTCCTCAGAGCAGTCCAGCACAGACTGAGAGCTGCTTCAGACAGACTAAGGTTGTTAAAGTAAACGCAAGCGCACAGAAATTTCTCTGGCCTTTCCAGAGGATGCTCCGAAGCCTAGTTCACCTCCAGGTACCTCGCTTTTCTGCTGCAATTCTATAGAAACCAGAAGTTGATTCTAAAAGATTTGCTTGCCCTCTGGTAATTTCCACGACTTGTCTGGGGGACTGAGGTCGAGAAGTGCTCAGGTTCAAAGGGTTGTTTTTTCCTCTTTGCAAGATTTCGAAGAAATGGAACTGGGGAGAGTGAAAGTACTTATTTAATTACTAATTTATAACCAACTATTATCAACTCAGTGGAAGTTACAGATTTGCCAATCACTTTCTGCCCGAGTCGTCCATGGTTTTCCAGTGCTATTAACAGTCACCATGAATATGCAGTTCGTAGTTCTGCGGTATACTGGAAATCTCCGCGGCTCAGCCGTATCTGCACAGTGCGGGCATTTCTCAAAGTATCAATGAGTAACTGATGCGGTGACTGACCTTACTGTAGCATAACCATCCCCCCACGCCCCCGCATTCGACAATATCGATTTTATATGACTTCAACCCTATTAATTTCTAATTTCTCTAATCTCAGAAAAGTGTGTTACAAGTAAGGCGCTCTGGATGGAATCCTTTCGTCTGTTTCTCTGGCTCCTGCAGAGAGAGGAACGCAGCCTCCAGTTAGTCCCTGGGAAATAGCTTTCTAGGTTCATTTTAGGGCAGCTCTTTGGGGCGGAAAATCTTCCAGACTTTGATACTCCTGGAGGAGATATGCAAATGTCTGCTCCTTAGTTCTGGTTCCAGGGGAACTGCCCGCGGTGTGCCCCGACCCCCTGCAGGGCTCTGGTATCCCCTGCTGTGCAGCTGGGAACTGGGGACTTTGAGAACCTCTACAGCAGAATTGGGGGCTCTGCCCGCAGTCGGTAGAGACAACATAAGGTTCCGGGCATTTGTGTTAAATTGAAGCCACATTTGAACCACGCCACGCGGGCGCTGGCTGGCCGTGACGTCATCTCCAACCCCGCACCCAGAGAGGTCAAGGTCAGGGAGGGCTGAGGCTGTCACTGTTTAACACGAATCATTTAGCACCTCGCGTTCCGGGACCGTGCTGGATAGGCCACCCATGGCACAGAGGACAGAAGAACACCTGGGCGTGCACGCAGGGCAGCAAAGGTCACGGTGCTCACAGTCCATCCCAAGCAAGGGGCTGGAAGTTTCCAAGCAGCTCCGGCGATCTTCTGACACCCAGTACACACCAAGTAGTTTCAGAAAGCCGACGACGAAGGAGCAAATTACATGACAGTTCTCCTGAGCTGGCCAGTTCCTAAAATCTGGCTAAGAAAAGAATATGAGAACTAAACTGGGTTGAACGTTTAACTTATTTAAAAGTGTAGCAAGAACAGAAGTAGTCGGAATCCTGTCTACACAGAGAAAAAATCTGTTCTTAATTCTCTTACGCCAGTTTGGCATCCGAGAATTTAAAACAGCCCCCAAAGGGATAGGAACTCCACAGAAAGGCCAACAGCTTCAACTCACCTGGACCCTTGGGGCTCTCAGAGTCTGACCATCCATCAACCAAAGAACATACAGGGGCTGGACCTAGGCCTCTCTGCACATATGTAGCAGATGTGCAGCTTGGTCTTCATGTGGGTCCTGAACAACTGCAGCAGGGGGTGGGGATGGGGGTGGGGCGCTATCCCAAAAGCAGTTGCCTGCATGTGAGATACTTTCTACTAACTGGGCTGCTTTGTCTGGCCTCAGTGGGAGAGGAAGCCCCCAGCCTTGCAGGGACTTAAGTGCCAGGGTGTGGGGGATACACAGGGGGCCTCACCCACTCAGAGGAGAAGGGGAAGGGGGGATTGTGGGAGAGGGTGACTGGGAGGAGGGCAGTGAACTGGATGTAAAGTGAATAAGTAAATAACAAATAAACCAGGAGAGAGAGAGAGAGAGAGAGAGAGAGAGAGAGAGAGAGAGAGAGAGAACACTTAAAAAAAGGAATCAACCAAGAAAAAAAACCCCACCAATACCAAAAAAATAAAAGTTACGAATTTTTAACTTTTATATGTGGTTATCTGTGAGCCAGTGTGCTGTTTCGATATTATGTTTTTGAAAAGAATGCTTTTCTAGGGATAACAGCATTCTGCTATCTAGGGATAGCAGAAGGAGGCATAGGCAAAACACTTAGCCGCCTGTCCTGTTCTTGGCTCTCTAGACTCTCAGCTAAATCACAGCTGCTCACTGAACGAACTGTCCCTGTCCCTGGTGGGGCAGTGACTGCCCCAGGATCTGTACTGGAGGCTGTCAGTCTTTTCTAGGTTTGTGACCTTGGAGATGAATTCGCCTGGTGGGAATGGGCTGACCTGTGTTACTGTGTAATCAGTCTGCCCTTGAACTCCTACCAATCCTCCTGCCTCAGTCTCCTTAAGTGGAATCTCAGACCTGTGCTCCCCTCCTTATTTTATGAGGTGCAGAGGATAGAACCCTGGACTTGAGGCATGCTGGGTAAGATGGCTCGCTACTGAGCCACATTCCCAGCCACATTGTGAGGCATCCTTGAAGTCAACAACTTAATAGAAATTGTCTTTATTTCTGTGGCTTCAAACACAGCTCTCGGCCTTTTAACATCTCATGCTTATAAATCCAAGTGAGAGCCCAGAACAGTGTTTAAGGAGGATTCTGGAAGTCTGAGCCTCAGAGCTGTAGTGAGAAGGTTGGATGGTGGGAAGAGGGTTCCTCCTTAAAACAAACAAAGACTCTTGGGGAAACAGTCTGTAACTTTGCTGTTGGAAAGTCACAACAATATCAACATATTAAAGTCAAATTGATTTTCCACAAAGATTCCATATTCTTTTCAACAACAGCTGCAGGTGGCTGTCCACCTGCACATGGTGTGCATATTTAAGCTGCAACCCCTCTCAGGTCTGCAAGATTTAGTTCCAGGTGAATCACACTTCCAAGCCTAGGAACTAAACTGTAAGATCACGTCTTTGAGACTTTTATAGACATAGCAGAACCAGGCAAGTTTTGTTTAAAGATGGGTTGGACTTGTCAACATTTAAAACTTGTGCTAGGCATGGGAACATATGTGTCCACATACCTGTGTGCCCACAATTTTCCTCTGACCTCCATGTGCACAGCATGGTGCACACCTCTGTCCTCACTGTGCATACATGTACGTCCACATACAATAAAAATAAATAATAATAATATTACTATGTTTGAAATGACACAAGTAAGAAAGTGAAAAAAGATAAGAAAACATTTAAAAAGAAAGTGAATGAAGGACCAGCAAGATGGCTGTGCACAGGCTGGAGAGATGGCTCAGTGGTTAAGAGCACTGACTCCTCTTCCAGAGGTCCTGAGTTCAATTCCCAGCAACTACATGGTGGCTCACAACCATCTGTAATGGGATCTGATGCCCTCTTCTGGTGTGTCTGAGTACAGCTACAGTGTACTTACATACATAAAATAAATAATAAATCTTTTTTAAATTAAAAAAAAAGATGGCCAAGCAGATTAAGCCCCAAACTCCAACCCCACTCTCCTCCCCCCCACCCTACCCCCTGCCCCCTCGTAAGCCCTGAAAGCCTGGTGAACTTGCTGACATGAGCTTGGTCTCCCAAACCCAGATAAGGCAGAGGAAGAGAACCGGTTTTGCAGTCTTCCCCTAACTTCACATGCTGTACTGGGACTGACTCTCTCTCTCTCTCTCTCTCTCTCTCTCTCTCTCTCTCTCTCTGCCCCCCCCCACACAGAGATAGAGATAGAGATAGAGATAGAGATAGAGAGAGAGAGAGAGAGAGAGAGAGAGAGAGTAGTAAGGAGTAAAACTGAAAAGCAGGCCTGAGAGATGGCCCGGCAGGTGATGGTGCTTACATTGCAAACCTGATGACATGGGTTCGGTTCTCAGAGAGTACAGAAAGGTGGGCAGAGAGAACCAACTCCATCCAGTTCTCCCCTCATCTCCATATGCACGTGTCTGCTATGGCTCAATTGCTCCAGCACACGAACACACACTACTAATAAAAAGAGAAAGGACACGGAACACTGGGTATGTGCTGCCTGTGATTCCAACACACTCACATGTACACATACACACTCTCTCTCAAGCACACAACTTCTCTCTCTCTCTCTTTCTCTCTCTCTCTCTCTCTCTCTCTCTCTCTCTCTCTCACACACACACACACACACACACACACACTGACATACACAATCTCATACATATTCACATACACACATACACACTCTGTCATACACACACTCTTTCAAGCACACAACTTCTCCCTCATACACACACACTCACACGTATACACAGTCACTCACTCATACACACTCACACAATCCCATATTCACATACACTCTCTCTCTCTCACACACACACACAAGCACACACTCTCATACACATACTCACATACACACATACACTCTCACAACTCTCACACATACACACTCCTCACACACACTCACACATACTCTGTCTCACACACATACACACACACACTTTTTTTAATCTTTAAAAACAGATAGAAATTTCATTTTCTACCTATTCCTTTGAGGCAGAATCTCTCCCTCTATGGTTCATACTTCTCAGCTAGACTAGATGCCAACAAGCCCCGCAGTCCTCTTGTCTCTGCCCCTGCACCCAGAGCTGGGGCTCCATGGGCACCAGGATTCGAACCCCAGCCCTTACAGCTACAGCAAGGCTCTTCGCCTCTCCAGCCTGAGGGTAAGATGTGTCTGAGGCTGAAGTGCTAGGAATTTGGACTTAGGTAATGACATCACAGCCCTATAAATCCACTTAAAGTCACTTAATTATACCCTTTAAGAAGTGAATTTCATGGCTCGTAACTTTTACCGCGGTGAAACTGTTTGTTTTAAAGGGGCGTTTTCTGTTCAAAACAGTTTGAGGTATGTATATCCTAGCTTTGTGAGCGCCATAATGTATACTAACAAAGACCCAGCAACCCCATCATAAGAAGCGAAACAGCACAACATTTTATTCTTGATCCATCACCAGCCGACTACATGTGCTCATGGGAAGTTCTACATTACACCGATTAAATCCCTTCAAAATGCTTGCAGAGACAGGAGAAAATGACTAGAAGAACTTCTCACCTCTATTCTCTTTCTCCTCCAAGCCCTGGTGACCCAGTACATGGCATATGCTTCACTTAACCCTGAGGATTTTGTTTGACTTTAGCAAAAACATGTGTAATCTATACAATTAGCACGTACTCATCAGAGACTGGAGAGGCCTCACCATGTACCTGACATGTCCCTGTACTGAATTTCTGCTGGGGACTGTCAGGCCAAGGGGCTTATGATGAGCAATTGTATTAGAAGCTGGGTGTAATCAATTACACAATTTAGAGGTTTTCCAGGTTAATTCCACTAGAAGTATATTGTACAATTAAGGTATTAAGAAGGATTACTGTCAACAGGAGAGCAGGCGTGAATCAGGCACTCAGCTCACCTGTGAATCATGTTAGCGTTCTGGGCTTGGATTCCACTGCTGTGTTACAGCGAATGACAAACTCGTGCTCACTTGTAGTGCCTTGAAGGAGACCATGTGCTAGCCTCATCAGAACCATCACTGAAAATGTCTGAAAGCCCATTATCCATTGGTTTTTGTTTGTATTGTTTTGTTTTGTTCTTATGGGGTGGGGTAGTGTATAGCAGGAATCGTAAGAAAATTTGATTAGAATCATTTATAGCACAGAAGAGCAGTTTCAAAAGGTGCGTTAACAAGCTGCTCTTTACTAACGACCCCTCTGAGCCGGGCTTGGCAGTGCACATTGCAAGGCAAGGACTTGGGAGGAAGAAGTAGGCTCGCTACAAACTCTTAGCCTGGCCCGGTGTGCACACCACTAATGCCAGTACTTGGGAAGCTGAAGCAAATGGGTCATTGTGAGTTGAAGCCATGCAGATCTACATGGAGTTTTAAGCCAGCCAGGACTACACAGTGAGAGCCTGTCTCAAAAAGAAGGAAGGAAGGATGGAAGGGTGGAGGGAGGGAAGGACGGAAGGAAGGAAGGAAAGATGGAAGGAAGGAAGGAAGGAAAGTTGGAAGGAAGGAAGGAATGAAGGAAAGATGGAAGGAAGGAAGGAAAGATGGAAGGAAGGAAAGATGGAAGGAAGGAAGGAAAGAAGAAAGAAAGAAGAAGGAAAGGAAGGGTGGAGAGAGGGAAGAAGGAAGGGAAAGAAGAGAGGTGGGGGCGGGGGGGAACCCTGTCTCAAAACAGCAAAACCCAAACGAAAGTCCAGTCTTTAATTTTTGTCAACGAGAGAAGTAGATAAATGGAGAATGCCCTGTGTCATCCAGTTCTCTACTTTGTGATAATGTCTCATAGCCATTTCAACAAGTAAATGCTATCTATGCTCCAGGCCTGTGAAATGGGTTTATTGAAACGTTTACCCTGCTCTTCAGCAGTAGAGAGTGGCTTCCAGCAAAGCACACGCAGGGTTATCTGCCTGTCTTCATCCTACTGAATGCAAATACCAGTGAGGACGCCCAGGTAGATCACAGGGCCATCGCGTTCACATTCAGGAAGGAAGCAGGAACTATTTAGGGGTTAGCTTTGGGAATCAAAGTCAGGGCCCTGTGCGTTGTAGGCAGACATTCTACCACGGAGTCATAGGTGTGTCCAGGACTCAGAACACAAGATTTGTCGTAATTATTTTGGGGTGAATGAAAAAGAAGGAAAAACTTTGTCTCCTGTTTTAAGGCAAGGTCTTACTGTGCATCCCCGGCAACCTTGATATGTAGACCAGGCCGGCTTCGAACTCACAAGGATCTACCCATCCCTGCCTTCAGAGTGCTGAGATTTAAGATGTGCACCTCTGACACTAGGCAAATGGGACATTTTTAAAAAATGTATAGTTTGGCATGGTGACACAAGCCTTGTGTCACAGATGGGCTGTTACACAGAGAAGCCCTGTCTCAAAGCAAAACAAACAAACAAACAAACAAACAAAACCAAAGACAACCATCTACATTTTACCTCAACCCCCAAGTATTACTCTTAAGTGAAATTATGTTTAAAATAGAAGTGTAACCTGCGTGTGCTGGCATACACCTTTAGTTCCAGCGTCTGGAAGGCAGAGGCAGGATAATATTTGTGAGTTCCTGGTCAGCCTGGTCTACATAGTAAGCTCCAGGATAGGCAGAGCTACACAGAGATCCTGTCTGAAAAAACAAAGAAAACAAAACAAAACGCAAGGCCCTGGGTTCGGTCCCCAGCTCTGAAAAAAAAAAAAAAGAAAAAAGAAAAACAAAACAAAACAAAACAAACAAACAAAAAAACCCCAAAAACAAAAACCCCCACCACCAACACAAAAGCAGAAGGGTATAGTGAACGAGAAGTCCGGTGTGGTGCTTTTTATGAGAGTGGCTGTTGTAAGTGCACTTATTTGCATTCTTGGTCCCAGTTAGCAGAACTGTTTTGAAGGATTAGCGGTTGAGGCTTTGTGGCAGAAAGTGTCAGGATAGGTGGGCTTTGAGGTTTGAAAAGCAGAAACTAGTTTCTTCCCACTCCTCTACCTGTTGCTTCTAAGCTCCCAGCTACTGCTCCAGTGCCTGTGCCTGTGCCTGTGCCTGTCTGTGCCTGTGCCTGTGCCTGTGCCTGTGCCTGTGCCTGTCTGTGCCTGTGTCTGTGCCTGTGCCTGTGCCTGTGCCTGTCTGTGCCTGTGTCTGTGCCTGTGTCTGTGCCTGTGTCTGTGCCTGTGCCTGTGCCTGTGCCTGTGCCTGTGCCTGTGCCTGTGCCTGTCTGTGCCTGTGTCTGTGCCTGTGCCTGTGCCTGTCTGTGCCTGTGTCTGTGCCTGTGCCTGTGCCTGTGCCTGCCTGCTGACTGCCTATCTGCCTGTCTGCCTGTCTGCCTGTCTGCCTGTCGTCTGCCTGTCTGCCTGTCTGCCTGTGTCTGCCTGCTGACTGCCTGCTGACTGCCTGCTGCCTGCCTGCTTGCTGCCTGCCTGTCTGCCTGTCTGCCTGTCGTCTGTCTGCCTGTGTCTGCCTGCCTGCCGCCCTGCGCCCTGTCCTGATGACCATGGACTAATCCTCTGAAACTGTAAGCACACTCCCAATTAAAAGTTCTTGTTTTTATGTTGCTTGGTCCTGGTGGCTCCTGACAGCGATAGAACAGTGACTAAGACACCCAGCATCATCAAAGATTAAGCTTGGTTAAGCAGGGTGGACAGACAACTTTCTGATTTGGTCTAAAGTCTGAACTTGTGTCCCAAGTTCAGCAGCATACTTCTGCAGGGAGAGCAACCCCCAAGCCTGCTGCTGTGCCGCCCCACAGGATTCTGTAAGCAGACACAGTGCACCGAATCCTTTCTTTACACATTTCCCCTAATCCAGAGTCAAGTTTGAATCCATAACCAAATCCTGCCGTGAAGTTTGTGATCCTTTTACTGATGTTCTTTCCCTGGTTCGAGGTCAACTTTTCCTCCCATGGCGTCCCTCCACACAGTGTGCACTCATAACTGCATGCGTGAACGGAACCTCCCTCCCCCACAAAACTGGCTTTGTAGTTGTTTTTTTTTTTTTTTTTTTTTTTTTTTTTTTTTTGGAGCTAGGGGACCCGGACAAGGCCTTACGGCTTGCCTGAGCAAGCGCTCTACCACTGAGCTAAATCCCCAACCCTGCTTTGTAGTTTTTACTGTGCATTTGCTACTTCCAAAATATTTTCAGAAATAAAAAGTATCTGTTCTCACTTCTGAATGTCTTTTTTTAAACCTCTAGACAGTGAAGAACTGAGAGTTTGAAAGAACTAAGTGAAAATGTAGACGGACTCTGAGGATACATGGTGCAGAATTCACTTGGAGAGGACTGTGTTTTCAAGTAGATATTCACATCTGTGCCGCTTGTTTGTCAGGACTCTCTCCATATTTAGAAGTCACTTCTTTTGACTTAAGAATCAAAACACATATTCTCTCCTGTAGGAGAGTGGTGCTCGGTTCCAACGGATTCAGGCATCAAATAGTTAATGATTGTTCTAAACCCTTTTTATAACAGGAGAAGCCATGGTTTATCTTGCCTCACTCTGCTGCTTTCATGAGGCCTCTGTTAGCATTTTAATACATCGCCTTCCCTTTCTTTTTCTTTCACTAAGATCTCCCCTGTTGCTAAACTTTCTTTACCCTCATACGCTACTCTGAATATAATGTTCTGAGCAACCTTTACTTTTTGGCTACTTTAAACTTGAAAGCTTACTATGACAATCATCCTTTTGCATGAACTTAATCAATATTTTGCACTTAATGATTATTATCGATGAATTGGAGCTCCCTGCACACTGGACTCCGGCAGCAGCAGGAGAGGATGATGACTCTTTTCATATTTATATTTATGTTATTCAGAATGGCTTTCCTACACGTTCAACACTACAGAAAGAGTCACATTTGCTCGGTTTGATGTCCGAGGCGTGCACTCTTTGTTAGCCTAAATCAATTAACAGATATTTTATTTCTTGTTTAACCAATTTTTAGGTTAGCATGCAAAGTAACAGATTGTATTATAACAGTCATTTTCCAAAGTCTAAAATAGGTAGCTTGGCCCCTGAGAAGGGGCACTTACCTGTAATCTCAACACTCGGGAGGCTGAGGCAGGAAGACGGCCACTTTAGACCAGCCCAGGCTATATATAACAAGTTCGCATCTTAAAAAATTAGTTTGGCTTAAATGGGAGTAAAGAAAAAAATTGGACTCTAATAGATTTTTTTCTTGTTGGAAACAGTTTACACAGTGTCTTCATTACAGAGTCAAGACAGAGTTATTCGAGGTCATATGCTGCAGGGTTTTCACAGATCGAGACTGTTGATAAGCCTCAAGCTGGGTTCTTCAATCTCATTCATCATTGCTTCCTCCCAAATAATGTATTTCATTGTTAATATAAAAGTGCACTGTTGTGCTCTCAAAAGAACTTGGCAGTTCATAAATAAAGAATGAGAAGGGGGGGAAAAAGTCCACAAGTCTTTGCCAACCTTCAAGTCCTCAAAGTTAATTTCGCTGTCACAAATAATTTCCCAAGGGAGCAAGCCGCCTGCACCCACGCACCAGCGAGCGGGTTCACGTATCACACCTGTGGCGTACACTTCCATGTGTGTGACTTAGTTCATGGCCACAGGATTCAGTGTGTCGGAACACTCATTCCACCCTGGTTATCAGGCCTCCGACAAGTCCTCTAGTCCAGCAACAGAAACCAGGTCCCCTGCTGCACTCCCTCAACCTCCCAGAGACACTCCCTGCATCGGCGCTCACTCTTCTTTCTCTTAGAAAAACTCTTGCTTCATAGACCAGGCTGGCCTTGAAGCCATGGAGATCTGCCCACCTCTGCCTCCCGAGTTCTGGGACCACAGGCCAGTGTACCCACCCTAAACAGACTTAAAGAGAGTATAGAAGACTTCGCCAGTCAGAGAGCATTTGCAAAGAATTTTTGGTAATTACACACACACACACACACACACACACACACACACATACACACACACACACACACACACACACACACACACACACACCTATCACAAATACATATTTTACTGTTTCTGTTTAAATTTCAACAGAATTTAAGTGGGTGCTGGTTACTTTTCTGGCCGGGTGTGGGATCACCCTTCTGGTTCCAGTTGAACTTCCATTTGGCCATGCTATTTCTTAAGGACAAGGATATTGACTTTGGACCCCAGCCCCTGGCACAGAGCTCGGCAAATGCCAGTAGTCTCCCTAGGACAGTGCCAATGTTTAGAGAGAGGCGTGCAGATGCCAATAGTGACATTAACTCTTTATATGAACCTTAAGTATTTTTTTAAAACAAGTCTTTTTTTTTTAACATGTATTTTTAAGAAACAGGAAGGAGCAAGGAGGGCATAGGCCCCTGGAGAACACTTTGCTACATTTTGGTTAGCGTGTGAGTCCACCAGGCACGTCCCCTTGTTATACCATAGACCCACACAGCTATCCAAACGTAAAGGCTTAAAACAATAGCCATCTTTTCCTTTGCTTTCCAGTGTGCAGTTTGGACAGGACTCAGCAGGACGGCTAGTTCCACCCCATGGGAAGGTGGTAGCCAGGGACTCTGGATATCTGAAGGCACACTCCTGAGTCTGTACTTGATGTGGACTCTGGATATCTGAAGGCACACTCCTGGGTCTGTACTTGATGTGGACTCTGGATATCTGAAGGCACACTCCTGAGTCTGTACTTGATGTGGGACAGTGGCTGGACCTCACTTAGCAGCTGCATATGGCCCCTCCGTGTGGTTTCCTTACCTAAACGTTGGGTTCCAAGAGTAAATGTCCCAGGTTGGTAAGACCAGCTCTATGGCATCCCATGATTTACCTTGGAAAGTCATAATTGTCTCACTCCCAACAGTTGGGAGGCAGCCACAGAGGCCTGTCTAGCTTCTAGAGGAAGAGATACATCTCCCACCACTTGATGGGAAAAACATCGCATCTCATTGATCTCAAACAGCCTATAGAAATGGATCTAGTGTAGTGGCCAACTTCAGAAAATTCCACAGTCATGAATAAATTGATAAAAATAAAACACCCATTTTAAAAAGTACTTGGGGCTGGAGGGATGGCCCAGCAGTAAAGAGCATCTATCTGTTGTTCTTGTGAGGATCTGGGTTCAGTTCCTAGCACCCATGTGCTCATTCACGACCATCTATGTAATTCCAGCTCCAGGGAGTCTGACACCCCCTTCTGACCTCCAGGGAACAGACATGCACGTGATGCCCATACAGAGTTGCAGGTAAAAGTCTCAGACACATTTTTTAAAAAAGGCTTTTAAAAAGTTTCTAAAAAGAATTGTTTTTGAAAATATTTAGGTTCATATAAAGAGTTAGATGTCACCATTGACATCTACACGCCATTGTCTAAACACTGGCCGTATCCTAAGGACATCATTGGCATTTGTTGAGCACTGTTCAACACCCAATGGCAAAAATATCCTGTCCATTAAGGGCAATTCTTGGCTATGTCAGGGAGGGGAAAGAAATATATATAATATGCCAGGCATGGTCGTACACACCTATAATCCCAATACTTGGGACACTGAGGCAGGAGGATTACAAGTTTGGGGTCGGAAAAGAAGACATGAAAAGAGGAACAAATAGCTGCTGTGGCAGTGGTGACAGCTATGACAGCCGTGACTGCTGTGGCAGTGGTGACAGTCATGGCAACGCTACTACTATTGGGAGAAAATTAATATTCGTGATAAGGCAATAACACTGATAGGCACATGTACACATAGACAATATCCCACACATAAAGGGAAGAACATAAAGCCCCGTTCCAGGGGCTCTTAGGAAGTGTGATAGGAAGGGGAGGGCCGTGTCTATGTAGGAGCAGGATGCTCTTGCCTCGTCTTTCTAGTTGATTCCAACTTAATGGAACTTAGACGTAAATGAACTTGCACTTGGCTTTTCTGGTTGCATCTTGAGTTCTGCTCATCCATCTCAAGAAGTCATTCTTGGCTTAGTCATACTAAGAGAAGGATGTGTTAGAGTTTAATACATTTTTGCATAAAAAGCACTGTAAACATAGTAACGCTAAATTCTAAACAGATTTCCATTATCCACCTGAATGTGCCTTGAGCGAGTGAATGGCCAATTGCCATTGTTCTGGAGTATGATGTTCTTGTACTGCTCCAAAAATACACCATGCCCATGGGAGAGCAAAGAAGGTAATTTTAGACAACATATAGAAATACAAATACTTGTCATGTATCACTTTTAAACGTAACATGATCATAGTGATCATATATATTTTTCTGAAACATTTAAGCTTAGACACAGTTTGCCTCTCTGTGTCTATTTCCATGGCTGCTCTCGACCCTTTTGAATATGTCTTAGCATTATGATGGCAGGACTACCTAATCCTTACCTAGTTGTGGATGTTAAATTCTTACCATTTTCACTGTAACAAGGGATGTCATCAGCTTTGCATGTATGTTCAATAAGTAATCAATAAAAACACAAGCGAGGCCTATCGTAGCGTTAACAGTGACATATCTGGGATTCAGTAGATTGTCTTTATTTTCTTTGTCTTTTTGCACATCTCATTTTACAGTAATATTCGATTTGTTCTATGAATAGGTATCCATGCATCAGATACATAAGCTTGCCAGAGGCAGTCTAGCTTATATAAACTGGCTTACACCTGATTTTAATCCTGAATGTTTGTTTCTAAGGGGAGTATTCCGGAAAAAGCATTTCGATTGGTCTGTCCTTCACTCCTCTTTGACTCCAACCAAGCAAACAATAAAAGAGTAAAGGAAATATTTGATGTAAACAGTTGAGAACATGTTGGAGTCATCTTTCTTATTTGGACAACTCAAGACCATATATTATCTTGCATGTATATTTATCTATTAGGAAGCCTAGGTTATTCGATCATTTTAAAAACCAACATCTGCCAGGTGTGGGGACACATGCTTGAGAAATCCCAGCCCTTGGGGGACAGAGGCAGGGGGATCTCTGTGAGTTTGAAGCTAGCTGATCAACAAAACAAGTTTCAAACTAGCCAGAACTATTCAGTGAGACTTTGTCTTTAAAGGGGGGGGGGTGAAAAGAAGAGAGGGAGGGGATGAGGAAAAGAGGGAGGACGGGAAGGAAGGGGGGAAGAGAAGGAAGAGCCAGGTAAGATCATGCCTATAATCCTTACTCTCGTTGAGGCAGGAGGATCATGACGATTATCCTGGGGGCTTCATAGTGAGTTCCTGGCAGCCTGAGCTACAGAATAAGAGCCCATCCCCATATAACAAGGTACAACAAACGAAATGGAAGGGGCCAGACAATTAAGGAGTAGGATAGGATGAAGGGGGATGGGAAGAAAATGTCCTTGTGGTGCAGGTTGAAAGGGAAGTCCGCGGTCACTGGGACAGTCCCTCAGGTCTGTGCACGCACACACACAGATATTCCAGACCTCCTAATAAAGCGGTCCTGTGTGTATCAGCGTGGAGAATACAACCAAGCCACCGTCCACGAAGCAGAGTTAACCGAGCTTCAAAAGGCGAGCGCGGGAGAAGCGAGGTGATGTGCATCAGAGGCTCTGGCCACTTCTTCAGTATTTGCACTGCTGTCTGGCATTTTTGACAGCAGAGTCTCCTAAACAAGTTAATCTTCAGCTCGATGGCACAGCTCGTTTCGAGATGTCAAGAATTCTTATTGTGATTTAAAAATGGCACAACGATCAGTAGAGATTATTTCTGTCTCGGTGTTGTAGAAATACACTAGACAGCTCAGGTAGGAACAGCACATGCTGCTCTTCTCCCTGACAAAACTATAGGCTTGGGCCAGCAAGATGGCTCAGCTGGTAAACACTCTTGCTGCCAAACCCGAAGACCTGAATTCAAAGCACAGGCTCCCTACGTGGTGAAGGGAGAGAACTAACTTCTTCAAGTTGTCAGCCTAGATACATCAGAAAGGCCATGATTCCAAATAGAAAGTGAAAAGAGGGCTGGGCACATGGTTTCAGTCTCCAGTACTAGAGCGATAACAATAATAGTAAATAAAACAAAAAATCTACATATTTAAGAAACACATATATGAATTTGCTATTGTTCAGGAAGATTCTCCAGTGTTGTTCAGCTCCTCAGCGTGTGCTCAGTGGTTGTTCTGATCTACAGTCTCATTGTTAGCTCTTAACACCATGGGGCACAGGGTGTGAATGTGTAGGTGGGTGCATGCATGTGTGTGTGTGGGTGTGAGCATGTGTGTGAGCATGTGTGTGGTTATGTGCGAGCACATGCATGTGTGTGGGTGTGTGGGTGTGAGCATGTGGGTGGGTATTGTATTGTGAGCACATGCATGCATGTGTGTGGGTGTGAACATGTGTGTGGGTGAGTGGGTGTGAGTGTGGGTGTGGGTGTGAGCATGTGTGTCGGTGTATGTGAGCACATACATGCATGTGTGTGTGTATGAGCATGTGTGTGGGTGTGTGTGAGCACATGCATGTGTGTGGGTATGTGCAAGCATGTGTAGGCAGGTGCATGTGAGTATAAAAGTTAGATGTCAAAGGTAGGTGTCTTTCTCTTCACTATGTAGGGAGCCTAGAAAGCTTGGGTAAGTGAAGTCCAGAATGAATGTGTGCTGTTGACATGAGCACGGCCATGTCCAAGACCCAAGCCTCAGACCCATGGGAGAATGGCAACGCCTGGTCTAAGTGTGACTGTTGATAGTGTGTGCAGAAGAAGTCTACCATAGCTTTCTCCCTCCAAGATGTTTCCAGACTGGAGACTGCTCCCTACAGAAGGAACACCTACTGAGATTAGCTAAGGCTGCCTCCTTGTTCAGCTGTATACCCTGCATACCATACACCTCGCCTCTTGATTTATCTGATGTAACAACCCTTGTTCAGTCCAATATAATAAACACTATGAGTTTCCTGGGTGCTATGGCTTCTTCCTTGTAAAGCTCCCAACCCTAGCTTTTGTTTGTCTATGTATTCTCACTACCTCATGGCCTCCAGTCAGGTCCGCATCTGGAGCCGTGCAGGAGCATTGAAAGTTTCTACATTAATAGTTTTAAAAATCCATTTTGCGCACATGCAGGCACACAGGGGCCAGGGCATGGCGGTCAGCGGACAGCTTGCAGGAGTGGGCTCTCTTCTTCCACCGTGTGTGCTCTGAGGATTAGGGTTGTTCGGCTTGGCACGCTAGAGCCCTTGTCTTCTGAGCCACCAATCCACCTCCACTTCAGTTTGAGTCAGGGTCTCTTGCTGGACCTGGAGTTCATACACCTGCTGGACAGCCAGCTCCTGGGGTCTTCCTGTCTCTGCCTCCTAGTGCTGCGCGTCTAGGCATGCGACACCATCCTGTTCTATGAGTGCTGGTGATTTGAACGCAGGCCCTTATGCTCACAGAGACAGCGCCGGAGTCCCAGTGTCATCTGATATCATGTGATAGCTATTCCAGGCTGACTGAGGGGAGCTTTAATATAGCCGAGCACACTGATGACCTTGGACCTTCTTCCCCTGTAATTCCTTACATTGCAGGACTTGCTGTTGGAGTCTGCTCTGGGCGCCTTGCCTGGCAGGAGCCAATCTCAGAGCCATAACTGGCCACGAAGGACTGCACCTACCTTGGTACCAAGATTGAAATACACTTTAGATATTGGTAAGGACCAGGGAGTGTTAGCGGTCCCTGAATTGTGTAAACAGAGATTCAGGACAGATGATCTCAAAGCCATATTGAGGGGGAAAAATAATTGCATGAAGGTTTCCATCCCCGCAGGTCTGCAGGACCCATGTTTGGCTCCAAAGCACACTGGCCACAGGATGACGTGGCAGGTTCAATTGTCACATATTCTGACCTGGGTAGTGTTTTCTAGACTCCCGGTGTGTCTGGTAAAACGAAGGACAGCCAAGCTAGGAAACACCGGTACTTCCGGGGACACAGAGACCAGGCACTGCAGCAGAACTCGGAATGCATTATGGATCAGGTTATACAGCATGTTCACTGGTGTATGCGAATGCACATGTGCTTATACACAGGTGCGCTCGTGCGTGTGCGCGTGTGTGTATGCGTGTGTGTGTGTACACGTGTGTGTGCGTGTGTAAAGTTCCCAGGTCTTGGCCTTGGGCTCTCCCACCTCACTTTTCCTACAACTGAATCCTCTCTGCTCCCTTTTCCTCCTTCCTTCCTTCAGAGACTTGGGGATTATTCAGTACCCATAATCCCTCTCCTATTCCTCTGGACAGATTCAGACCAAAAGCAGGCATTTCAGGCCTACAACAGCAGCAGCCAGGAGCAGAGTCTATTGGACCGGAACAGTGACTCTAAGTTTTCTTCAAGATCAGGTCCCCAGCGCTGCCGAGACATCATCAGTGATCTTGAGCCCAGGCTCGCACTGAGCAGCACCATAGGCTGAGGATGTCTCTGGCTTGCCCTCACTACACCATCTAGGAAGGAGGTGGCGGAACTCCAATCCCTTTCTAGAAATCACTCAACGAAGCCTGAGGCTAAGGGAGTCTCTAGGTCTGTTTAACCACAAATGTTCCATTCCTCCACACCGCTGGCTAATTAACCACAAATTAATTATAACATTAAAATTATAATTATAAGTATGGCCGCCTACTGTCGTGCACTGCTTTAACTACCTAGTATATAAATCTTATGCCCTACAGTCTTATATTTCAAGGTGAGAAAAGCTGTGGCTGCCTTCCTGCGGGTCTGCCTGCCTGACCTCTGACTGGGGCTCAGAAAAAACAATCCTTTTTATTTTTAATTTGTGTGTAGGTGTGTGGGGTTGGGTTAGGGTGGGTATACGCATGCGAGTGTTGGTGCCCACGGTGGCCAGAGGTATCAGGTCCTCTAGAGTGGAGTTAAGACAGTTTCAGGTCTCGGATATGTGTGCTGGGACTCCGGTCCCCTGCAAGCACAGCACATGCTCCCGAGGGCTAAGCCATCTCTGCAGTTCCACAATACATCTTTTAAAGATCAACTTCCTGGGTGTCTGAGATGGCTTGGTAGTGACGCCCGAGTTTCATGAGCCCTAGAACTCATGAAAAATGTGGAACGAAAATCAATTTCATTGTACGCAGGACTGTCAGACACATGTGTCCCCAAACCCCACATATACAGTGGTAATAAACAGTTAAAAAGAAAATTCCTGGCCAGGAGTGGCGTAATCCTACTTGGCAGGTGGAGACAAGGGGATCACCAGTTCAAGGCCAGCCTGGGATGCCAAGGGAGATTCTCTTTTATAAAACCCAAACCAGGGGGCACAGTGCCTTTGACTAAAGTACCCAGGAGGCACAGGCAGATGCCTCTCCACAGTTTGGATCCAGTCTGGTCCTCGTGGAGGGTTTTAGGTCAGCCAGAGCTGCATATTGGGGGTGAGGAAACCCTGAATAAATGTGTGTTGTTTGCATACACACAGCCATGCCTTCTCCCAAGGAGCCCAGTGCCTTCTCTGGTGACTCTCAGGAACAGCAAATGATTGAGCAGTATGTGCAAGAACTGTCAACCACAGATTCCCCTCTGGATTGGCTGCCACCTGAGACTGCTCCCCTACACAGACTCCCTCACCAAGATTAGCTAAGCCTGCCTCGTTGCGTTGTTCAGCTGTTTAAGGTAACCCTGCCTCCTCAGAGCAGAGGAGCTCAGTTTCCAGGTGGATCTCGTTGCTGGTGCTCCATCGGAGTTCACACGGCCCACCTGATCCCAGGCCTAGGCTACATTTGTCTGTGTGTCTATCCTGTCTCCATTCTCTTGTCACCCCAGGCAGATTTTCAGGGCCAGGGCACAGAGTGTAGTGGCCCTGCCTAAAAACAACCAAAGGACACTGACCAAAACAACTCAGCCTCCCCTGCTTCCTTAACAGCTGTGGTACAGCCGTGCAGGGCTGTGGAGTGTGAAGAGATGTGCCTGGCGGACACAGGGCAGCGGGCCCCAGAGTCTGCACACAGCACCACTGCAGGCCTGCTACACACAACACAGCTATGCTCGCCCTCCACACCAGTTGGCCCAGCAGGCTTGAGCAGACCTACGGACCTGGGTTTTTAATCAAGTTTCCAGGGACCCCGATCCACTTAAGAAATCACTAGTTAGGGTAATTAGATACAGCGGACATTTTCCAAGACTTCATATTTATTTATTTATTTATTTATTTATTTTAAATGTTTAATTTGATGTTTGTCTGCATTCACACACTCACACACTCGTGTGTCGGCACCTATGTTCAATGGCATTCACAGGAAAACTAGACAACTTTTGTGACTTCGTTCCTTCTACTGTGGATTCCAGGTATTGAACTCAGGTCCTTGAGCTTGGCGGCAAGCACCTTTACCTCCTAAGCCTTCTCACCTGCCCAGAGTTTTCTATCTTTACACAATAATTGTAACATGCTAAGGCAGCAATTCTCAACCTTCCTACCACCGTGACCCTTTTAGGCAATTCCTCATGTTGTGGTGACCCCAGCCATAACACATTGCTGTTTCTACTGCAAAACTGTGATTCGCTACTGTTATGAATCGTAATGTAAATATTTTGGGAGATCGAGGTTTGCCAAAGTGGCTATGACCCACAGGTTGAGGACTGCCACACTAGGGTATAGTGTGGTAATTCAATACGCATATACAATGGGTACTAGCTGGCATCTAAATAAAAAATATATATTTGGCTTGACGTCTTCAGTTGGTGGCCAACTCAGATAACAAGTAATTAAAAGATCCAACTTAGAGCTGGCAGGCCGGTCTGTGCAAGGCTCGTTTATCAGTGGGGAGAAACATTCGGCCATTGTCGCTCAGTCTGAAGACTTGGCAGAGGCACTTTAGCTGAGGTTTTCTGTTTCTTCAATGTTCAATGGCCATCGCCGTTGGTTTTAAACTGGTCAAAATGGGTGTGTAGGAGTCCTGGAGGGGTGATGTTTGATTCTTAGTGTGACTAGTGTTCATGAAACAGGTCACCTGGATGATACGGCACGGGTTAAGCTCTCCTTGAGCTCAAGGCGGTGAGGCTTACTGGTGCAGGTCCACCGCTGTGCTAACTCCCCCAGGTGCCAAACAGAACTAAACCCAGCATGGCAGCGACTGAGGAGTCCTGAGGTTTGGATTTCCTGTTTATTAGCGCGACTCTCTCTGTTCCCTGCCCTCCAACAAATTGTACTTGGAGTGGGCAAGGGCCACTGGAGAGACTCATAACTGGTTTGAGTGCCCAGAAGAAGTAATTGTTGCGTTCAGCCTTAAATGGGGATATCAGCATCGCCCTTTTCATGCTCAGGGGACACGGAGGAAGGAGTGTGGGAAGAACCTAATGGCCCCCAGAGGATCGGGAGGACTGTTATGAAACACTGTCTTCTGGATACAGCTTGGCTGGCGAATCCATAAATTTACGGCATGGCTGAGGTCATCAATATTTCAGCACGAGTTGGGGAGGAGCTCACAAGGCTCCATCACTCCCAGAGGAGCTTGAGGCAGTTAATGGCTGCTGGGGGAGGGGAGCTACAGTCCTCAGTGGTGTAGCCAGTGATAAGTTGCTCTTGCTCAAGTAAATAATCACCCACCCATGCTCTTGCAGGTAACTCTAATTAAATCTCTAATTAAACGCCTCTCTCCCTCCTCCCTCCCTCCTCCCTCTCTCTCTCTCTCACACACACACACACACACACACACACACACAGACACACACACAGACATGCAAGCAGTAGGGACTTACTGAACAAAGCAGGTAGGAAGGGGATAAGAGAATAGAGCGAATGATAAAATTACTTTATATATGAAATCATAAAAGAACAATCAATCACTTAACTGTAATGGGAGCTAGCCATGGTCGTGCACACCTTTAATCACAGCGCTTGAGGGCAGTTGGATCTCTGTGAGTCTGAGGCCACCTGATCTACATCGCAGCGTTTTAACAGTTAGAGCTTTGTAGAGATTATTGTTCAAAGGACAAAAATAAACAAATGTATATGAGTACCTTGTTGGCACGTTTGTCTATGCCTCACATGGGTTCCTGGTGCTCAGGGAGGACACGTGTATCAGACACCCGAAACTGGAGCTGGAGTTGCAGAGGGTTACCATACGGGTGCTGGCAATTGAACCCAGATCCTCTGGAGGAACATCCAGGGCTTAGCCATTGAGTCATCTCTCCAGCCCCAAGAGTAAATCTATTTTAAAAAGAGAAATCTTAACTAGGACCCAGAACACTAAGGTCTGGCCCGGCTGGGAGGGCTGGAAGCTACCAATAGGAAGCACAGACAAAAACAAAACAAAGTAGAAACTCGCTCCTGGTTCTGGAGTCTGCAATGTGAGGGAAGACTTCAGGAAAGCTGACAGAGTAATCAGTCCAAGGGTCACAAGGAGAACAGCCAGGGTGACAGATGTGGGGGTGAAGTCAGTTCTATACTCCATTTGCCTTGAGTTTGGAAACTGCTTAAACACCCAGTCTTAGATTTCTGATTGTCGGGTGTCTGGGTCGTTTGTATTTCACGCTAGTGTGTGGCAAATCGTGATCAATATCTGCCATCTCTCTAGGGCTCAGTAGGAGAGACTCCTTAAAGCAAAATGTCAAAAGTGAGGATGATTGGGTGGCCAGTCGCCGGTAGGGTCGAGGGGACATAATGCACTCTGTTTATCATTCAGCAGTGAACATGAGTCAGAAGTTACATTAAAAATACTTTTTTGGGGGGGGGGGGGGCTGGAGAGATGGCTCAGCGGTTACCGAGCTGAGCGGCCTACTCTTCCAGAGGCCCTGAGTTCAATTCCCAGCAACCACATGGTGGCTCACACCCATCTGTAATGGCATCCAACGCCCTCTTCTGGTGTGTCTGAAGACAGCTACAGTGTACTCATATATGTAAAGTAAATAAATTTAAAAAAAAAATACTTTTGGGAAATGAATCACCAGGTGTCATTTGTTGATACCTAG